>NW_024425564.1:24031968-24150107 GCF_017311325.1 Ursus maritimus
TTTTTTTTTTTTTTTAACTCAGCAAACCATTTTAGTGCACTGTTGTTTCTGGTTAAATAATTCTTACAAGTCCACTTTAAAAATGCAAGAAATTTGCTAGCTAAAAATTATAATTAGTGGAATATCAAGGTGATATTATATTTTTTAAATTGAAAAAAATTAAAAAATTAAAAAAAATATTTTTTAAACTCCAACAGAATTTTTAAAAATTTTTACAAATTTCAGGAATGCCTGCGTGGCTCAGTCAGTTCAGTGTCTGACTTGGATTCAGATCATGGTCTCAGGGTGCCGGGATCAAGCCCTGCGTCGGGCTCCCCGCTCAGCAGGAAGTCTGCTTGTCCCTCTGCCTCTGTCCCTCCCGCCGCTGGTGCTCACTCGCTTGCTCTCACATGAATCTTTTAAAAAAATTTAGGAAGTTACAATAATATTTCGTTCTTAACTAAGGCCAGGAGCTGTATTAAGTAGTTAAGTGCATTATCTTATGTAATACAACAACCGTATAAAGAAGATATTATTATTCTCTTTTTAAAAGTTATTTTTTTAATTCCCATTTTAAAGTGAGGAAACCTGCCTTAGGTCATGAGGCTCATGTCTACCCATTCCAAAACTGAGCTCTTAAATGCTGTATCACACATACCCCAGGGATAGCCTCTGGTAGGAGAGGTAACATTCAAAGTTATTAGTAATTCCTTTATGCCCTGTACATTCAACCACAACTCCGCTAAGTACCATTTGTAGATCTGTTAGGTTTAAACACAAGTGCAATATTCACATTACAATAATGGCAACATGCTTTTCATAAGATAATAGCTACTACGCTACATCCGTACTAAATGCTTTCACATATATTCATTCTTCAATAATATTCTTCATTCTTCATAGCAATTTAAGAGAGAAGTTTTATTTTCCCTGTTGTGCAAAGGTAGGTACTGAGGCTTTGCATATGGCTTATAGATGGCAGAGATGGGATTGAATTCAACCCTATCTCCTCACCCCAAATCAGGAAACAAAGTTGTAGAGAAGATCATCTATGACTTTATGGCACCAGTAGAACCTCTGTTTATAGCTGAGTTTCTTCTTCCAGGTCCTATGCCTGTGTATAGACAGGTATGTAGATAGGCAGGTAAACTTTTAGAACAGTCTAACTATTCTGTACATAATATTTGGCAACTTATTGTCCACTGAACAGGCAACCATGACAGTTTTTCATGTCTGTAATTAGAGACATCCATCATCATTTATAATGGCCACATAGTCTATATTCGATTGTTGGCCCTTAGTTTGATTTATCCCTCATGGTTGGATAGTTGAATTACTTTTTGTGCTATGAAAATACAAATGAAGTTTAATTTGTGATGTGACCCTTCAATTTTTATATATATATCAAACTTGATATATATATAGAGAGAGATCTACATATCTATATCAAGATATAGATATATATCTCAAACTTGATAGCAAGTCAGCAAATCACGATGGCATGTGGGGCCGACTTCTGTGAACAGCCAGTTATCAAGTTGAGGCAAAAGCAGTTCAGTCATCAGATTGGGCATAACCCTTATAACCAAGACATCTCTTTCAAGAAACATGACAGCCTCTCATCCTTTCCTTGCGTGTGAGAAAATTCTCCCTCTTTTCTTACCTGTGGCTTGGAGGTAGATACCATCTCCTGTCCCGTAGCTCCACCTCCAGCCAGGGCTCTCCCGAGAAGTAAGTAAATAAAGGATGAATCTTACCTGCAGTTGATTGTCCAAACCTTGCACATTCCAGGAAATGGGAAATATTATACATGCCCAAGTCGGAGCCTAAGAAACCTGCGTTCATTTACTCATTCAAAAATCTTTAGTGACCATTTCCTGTGTGTCATAAATGGTCCTGACCCATCAATCTAGTAGGGACATGTCAGTGAGGATGCTTTGGCTGCAGTGAGAGAGGATCTTGTGCATTTTGACTTTAAACAATAAGGTCATTCACTGTCTAACATAAATTTGTAAGTCGGGCTGGTTCCAGGCCTGATTCCATTGCACTACGATTCTGTGCTTTGTCCTCCTTTGCTTCTGGACTCCATCCTCAGACTGGTTGAGAGATGGTTATAACAGTTCAGTCCTCCCATCCTGACACCACAGTGACCAGGGGCAGAAACAGGACTGTCTCTCGTTGGCTATTTCTAAGAGCAAGGAGGCCATTCTTGGAAGCCCCGCCACCTACAGGCATCCCTTACAGATCTCACTGGTCAGATCTGGACAGGCTACGCACTCTTAATTACTGACCAGAGTCCACCCAATGGTGCTGGGAGTAGAGTCAGATTCTGGGAAGCTTGTGGTCCTGTAGAGAAGAGGTAAATAACTAAGCACAATCTGGGTTGTCTTAGGAAGGAAGATGCCCAGAAAGGGGCTTGACATTCTCTGTTAGGAAGCTGGCATTGCAAAGTGACACAACTAATCACCCAGACAGAGGGAATGGCAGGTGCAAAGGCCTTGAGGCAGAAATGATGTGTTTCTTGTTGTGTTTGAGGAATAGGAAGATGAGCAGGGTTGGAACCACTGAGTGGGAGAGATCATGGCCCTCTGAGTTGATGTGACATCCCGGGGTCCTTAGCCTGAGATCAGGATGATTCACTGGGGGCTTTAGAGCAGAGCAGTGGCATGTTTGTGAGAGATTGTGTGAAAAACTTGGAGATAAGTGGTAGGAGTTAAGAATGGAAGTTGGAGGGGCGCCTGGGTGGCTCAATTGGTTGAGCGACCAACTCTTGGTTTCCGCTCAGGTCGTGATCTCAAGGTCGTGAGACTGAGCCCTGCATTGGGCTCCATGCTCAGTGTAGAGTCTGCTTGAAGATTCTCTCCCTCTGGCTCTCCCCCACGTGTGTGCGCGCTCTCTCTCCCTGTCTCAAATCAATCAATCAATCAGTCAATCTTTTAAAAAATGAAAGAATGGAGGTTGGTGATGCAGACAACTTGTCTGCCCTGAGTAGGGAAGTAGAGAGGGTTGGGAAATAATGAAGAATTAGTTTTGACCACTCTTGGTGATGCATTGGATCTGGGGGAGGTTACGGAAGAAATGGTATCAAAAATGACTCATGGATTTCTGTCTGAGCATTTAGAAAATTGACTGTGCCATTCCTAAAGAAGTGATCAGATTGGGGTGCCTGGGTGGCTCAGCTAAAGGGGTGACCTTTAGCTCAGGTCATGATCCCAGGGTCCTGGGATTGAGCCCTGTGTTAGGCTCCCTGCTCAGTGGGGAGCCTGCTTCTCCCTCCTTCTCCCATTGTCCCTCCTCCTCCCCCCCTTATGCTCTAGCATGCACTCTCTTTCAAATCTTAAAAAAAAAAAAAAAAAAGTAATCAGATTAAGGGTGACAATAATTCACTTTCAGTAAAGTGGATTTCAGGTACCTGTAAAATATTATTTAGAGATGAGGAGTAATATTAATAGCAGAATGGTTCAGACACCATTCAAAATCTTTTCTTTTTCAGTCACGATTTCACAGTAACCCAATGAGGCAGATGCTGTTGTTATCCCCGTTTTACAGATGTGGTAAATGAGACCCAGAGAAGTTAAGTAATTGGGCCAGAGTTAACACAGCTGGTAAGTTGTATCAGTTAGAAGAGCCTTCTAGGCTAGAAGCTTACATTTAGAAATGTTCAGCTTATCAGTGTTCAAGCCACAGGAGTAAATGAAGCTGTCTAGGGAGAGCTGAGCTTTGGGAAATTCCAAGATTAAATCAAAGTCTGACAGACACACAAGAAAAGAGGAAGAGGGGAAGAAGTCTTCCTATAGTTTGGCTTTAAAAAAAAAAAAAAAGTTAAAAAAAAAATAAAAATACTTGACTCCTTTATAAGCTGAGGAACAGGTTATAAAAGGTTCTGAACTTCTGCCAGAGAGTGTGTGGAACATGGAGCTGTTATGTCAGCACTTGACATTCTGCCACTTACAAACCGTAGATTGTATAAACTTCTTCAAGTCACTCCTTTGCATTAGGATTAGGTTCAACTGCATAAAACAAAATCATAATAACTTAAACAAGATAAGAGTTTATTTCTCTGTCATGGAAAAATGCAGAGGCAGCCAGTTCAAACTTACCATGTGATGGCTTCATGAGATTCTTAAGGACCAAGGTGCCCCCTAGCTTACTGCTCCTTCATTACTATGAGGTGACCCTTGTCCTCATAGTGGCTGCCAAGTTCCAGCCATCACAGCTTTGCTCTAGAAAACTGGGTGAAAGGAAAAGCAGATCAAAGAAATGGCACATCCCTTCTCCTTAACAGACTTGGCAGAAGTCGCGAAACTTCAGCTTACAGCTCAGTGGTCAAAGTTGGTAATATGGCCACACCTACCCTCAGAGGAGCCTAGAAAACAGTCTGTCATCTGCGCAGAAAATCAAGAAGCTTTCACTAAAGAGAAGGGAAAAATGGATATTGGCAGGCCACCAGCCATCCCTGCCGCTGTCAGTTTGCTCTTTTGTAAAATAAGGATTAACATTCGCTTTAACGCTCCTGTTGGTTTGTTGTAGGGATCAAATGATACAACTGGGCGAGTGCTTGATAAATGACAAAACACTATTCAGACAGTTGCTTGAGGATGGCCATCAACTCCTCTTGCACACAGTAGGCATTTATACTTTGAATGAGAAAATCTTGGGAAAAGTTAAGATTTTCCACAAATCTGTAGGTGCAAAAAGCAGGAAATGTGAATTGGAGGGACAGGATATTTTTCTATAATTTTTGCCTTTCAATGACAAGGCTTTCCTTTGCTTTTAGAATCAATTTCAGAACAGCCAAGATTGATCTTTGACTAGCTCTGCGGTCAAATGTCCCATCAGTTTTGCCAAACTCAGGCAGTGTCCAAAGAATGCAGGAGAATTAACTGTGGGGACAGGAGTCATGTCATGAACCCACCTGGTCCTTCCCCTTCTGACTTCTTGGGAACATAACAAGATTCCAGCCCAAGGTCCCCTGAGAGGCCTGCACTAAACGGAATGGCTCTATTGTTCAGAAACCAGTTGCACTGGTTGCTAAGATATTGGATGCAAAGGGTAGCCCGTGACTGTGCCTTGGAGATCCTCAAAGCAAATGGAAGTTTTCCCTGTTAATTCCTGACTACCCTAGGTTTATTTTATCTGGGAATGTTAATATTCCTTTAAGTTTTGAGTTTGCCTCCGGAAAGATGATGCTTTTGCCTTTAATAATGACCTTTAAGATCGTTCTGTCACATGGAGCAAAGAATTTCTATTTCCTCCCATAATACATCCCATAATACATGTGCTTCGTATGTTGCATATCAATTTCCCATTCCTCTCCGAATGGAATGGTATTTGCTTTTGTGTAATACTTCCCAATTTAGGATTTTAAAGGGTAGGAGCTTCACCTTCTCCTTCCTTAACTTCCCAATCCCGTAACTCGAGTGGTACAATAAATGTGTAACATAACCTCATGTGCTCATGGGCCATTATGTGCCCTTGGGGACAGAGATGAGGACGGAGGCCTGAACTTGGCCCGTTTCTTGTGACATCCCTGTTTTTCCTTTCCTTGACCTGAGGCCTTCTCATCTCACGCCTGGAAACTTTGGAAAGAGGACAGGGACTAGCACAATGAGAGCTGATTTAGTTGTGACAAGTTTTATTATGTCACCTCAAAGAGAAACTGGAAAGATGCTTTGTAAATTAAAATACCTGATTGCAAGTAGAACTGTAGGCCAACATTCTGACCATTTAACTTCGGCAATGCAGGGAGGTCTCCCAGTTGGAACCAATGCTGTTCGGTTAGTTTCATTGCTGCTCTGATGGTCATCTGATGGTCATTAGCTATACTTTCTGAAGTCCTCCAGCTAAGACCCAACAAACTGTTGCCTCCCTTCCACACTGTCGGACGAGATGAACCAACAGTACATTCAGACAAAGGATAACCGCAGAACCTATCGACACCCTAGATTTGGAGTCAGGAGATGTTTAATGAGAACACACCAAGTGCCAGTTATTAGCCTAGAGTTTTCGTGTGTTAATATAAGAATTATACTATTTCGCTGTTAAGGAAATGAGATTCTCAGATTAATGAATTAATGTGCCTGTACCCACACAGCAAATTGATGATTGCTGCTTAGACCTCAGTGTTCAGAGTCCAAATTCTAGGCTCTGAGATCAGTATATTCAGTCATTAAAAAAAAAAAAATTTAAAAATATACTCCTAATTCAATGTGAATTCAGAACTACTTTTTTTTTTTTTTTAAAGATTTTTATTTATTTGACAGAGACAGGCAGCGAGAGAGGGAACACAAGCAGCGGGAGTGGGAGAGGAAGAAGCAGGCTCCTAGAGGAGAAGCCTGATGTGGGGCTCGATCCCAGAACGCTAGGATCACGCCCTGAGCCGAAGGCAGACGCCCAACGACTGCGCCACCCAGGTGCCCCTCGATGTGAATTCAGAACTTCTTAAGGGGAAACATTGATGACTTTCCCTGCTGAGACCTCTTTAGAAATTGAACATCTTTCATGCCGAAGAATAATGAGAGGTCCGCAAAGGGATTATTGACAGGACAAAAAGAACAGGACATTTACCTCTGAAAAAAGACTAATGGAACTCAATTTCTGTGTTCTGAAACAAGGAAAATTACGAATTCCTTGTGAAAACCTCAAAAAATACATCAGCATTTTCTTTCTTTTCTGACTAATGGTCAGGCGGGCCCAAGTTAGAGCTATGGATGGCAAATACACACGGAAATTATACACACAAGGGAGAGAAAGCAGGGCTGTTTTATGAAGGACCAGCATTCCTGCGAAAATATTTTCTCCAGGAGTACTGTGTTTAGGTTTCACATAGTCACTACGCAAATGACAAACGGTGCTGAAAAATTGGTCTGTGAACTAATGGGAGGTAAATGAGGAAACTTATGTCATTANGGAAAGAAAATGAGGAATCTGAGCTTAAAAGGAAGTAAACTCAGGCAATGACTCTACCGTGGAACGTGAGGTCTTCACAAGGTGCTTTATCATTCCGTGTTCAATAGGTAACCCAGGGGCCGTTATTATGAGATCTTGCAATGAGCTCAAGGGAGGAAAAGGCTGAGGAGTGTGTTAACCTTGACAGTATCACAGAAGAGACTGTTTGAAAAGAGTTGGATCAAAAAACTTAGGCTGCTTGGTGTTGTGCGTCCTCAAGCCATCCATGAGGTTTGGGGTGTGAGGAATGACTGGGCCTTCTTTAGACTCAGGAGCCTTGGGGCGCTTTAACTGCCTGAGTTGGCGGATTCTGGGCAAGTCCCCTGACCACTCTGCATCTAATTTCCTGCACCTGTAGAAGGGGTCAGAAAAGACACTGCCTTGGCATTTCAGAAATGATGCCCCATGGAATGCTGGTCTGTTTTGAGACCTCCGTGGTGTCCCACCGGGGAGCACCAACCAGCCATATTTGTGGTTAAATTAAGTTTGGGAACCAAAAGGTTAAAGTTTACAAGGTTTTTTGCAGACCTTCTCAGAGCCTTAAAAAGGCTAAAACGTGATGTGATTCCTTGAGAAGAGGACATGGTATGTTAGTCATAATTGCAGGGCAACAGTGTTGGAAATCTGATACCCTTCCTACATAATGGACATGTTATGAAGCTCTAATGAGATAATAGATGTAAAAGCACTTGGAAAGAGGGGCACCTGGCTGGCTCAGTCAGTGGAGTGTGTGACTCTTTATCTTATGAGTTCGAGCCCTAGGTCGGGTGTAGAGATTACTTAATTAAAAAAAAAAAAAGCACTTGGAAAGAATAAAGCAGTATATGAACGTTAGACATGTTTAAAGACTTCAAATTCTTTGAGGGTTTTGGCACTGGCTAGCATCCCTGAAGCGATCTTACTCCTTAGCCACCCGAAGGCTATGGATTTAATTGTAAAGAAGGGTGTAAGGTTCTAGGCTTTGGTAGGAATGCCATGGTATGTTTTTCAAACTGTAATTCTTAGACTGCACACACCAGAATCACCTAGGCTGCTTATTAATGCATTCACGTTACTGGTTCACAGCTAAGAGAGAGACCAGGGATCAGAAGTTTTAAGATACTTGAGTTGATTCTTCTGCACTGAAGCGTGAGATGCACCAGTCCGGAAGGTCTTGGCATATAGTTCAGAGCCTCTAAACTTCATGTAATCCCTTAGTGGTAAACTGGTGAGGAACTTCATGCCTTTCTGGCCAGGTCGTCTGCCTGGTACTAGAGGAGACCTTTTATTTTTAGATAACTTTTACTTAGTCTCCCGTTCCATGCTCCCAAAGGGTGCATTTAGTACATAGCTGTTCATCCTCACAAGTCAGTATTATTCCCAGCTTATAGGAAAGCAAGCTGACAGGACTTCCCGAAGGTCACACAGTGAATTTGTTAGAGCCCTTTGGTTAGAAGCGACAGAATACCCAACCCAGCTGGTCTTTAGTAAAAAAGAGAATGTATTGGTTCATATAAAGAAAATGTCCAGTGTTAGAATGGTTTCAGGAAGGGCTGGATCCAGGGGCCCAAATGATGTAATGAAGACTCAGTTTCACCTGAGCCATCCTTCCTTCACTTTTCTTCTCTGTTGTTTCAATTCTCAGGCTCTCCCTTCAAGGTGGCAGGAATATTACTAGCAGGCTCATGCTATAGAACAAGGGTGGGCAAACTCTAGTCACAAGGGCTGGCCGCCTAGTTTTGTAAATAAAACTGTATTGAACACAGCCATGCCCATTTGTGCACATTTGTCCGTGGGTTGTTTTCATGCTGCAGGAAGTTTAGTGAGTATTTGCAACAGAGCTGTATGGCCCATAAAGCCCAAAGTATTTAGGATTTGCCTTTACGGAGTTTGCTGACCCCTGCAGGAGAAGCCAAGTTTTGTTGAAGTTTGATTTTGAATCTGTGAGAGGCACTATTTATTTATTTCTAGAGTGTCAGACCCTAGGGTCTAATGTTTTAGGATGAACAAAGAACCAGGGCACCTGGGGGGCTCAGTCAGTTAAGCACCTGTCTTGTCTCAGGTCATGATCTCAGGATCCTGGGATTGAGCCCCAGGTCAGGCTCCCTGCTCAGCTGGGAGTCTGCTTCACCCTCTGCCCCTCCCCCTGACTCGTGCTTGTGCACGCTCCCGCTTTCTCTGCCTCAAATAAATAAATAAAATCTTAAAAAAAAAAAAAAGATGAACAAAGAACCTACATTACTTAAAAATTGTTGCTTTGGATTAACACGAGACTTGGGAGTTTATTTAGTTTAAATGAACAAGTTCCATTCCCAACACAAATATATTCTATTGATTAAAAGAACAATAGAATGTTTGTAAGTTTTTGCAGTCATTATATGTTTTAGTGGTTGAAGATTAGATTCCTGGAAGATGGAAGAGGAATTTTGTATTGCATGTCTCAGGAAGAACTTGGTTTATAATATATATTATCTCAATAAATAAAACAACACAGACATGTATAAATTTAAATTTAAAAAAGACGTTTTCCCCACCTGTCTGGTCTGTTAGCAGTGCTCTTTGTTCATTGACTGCCTGTGGTCATGAAATGCAAATACCCTCTCCACGGTGCTTAGAAAATCTGAAGTATTTGACATCCTCGGATTGTTTCCTCTCAAAGCATGTGAAATTACCATTGTGACTTAGAGATTCTTCTCCTATTAACCAAATCCGAGTGAAGGTTTTTAAGTCTATGGCCCCTGCTTTGACCAGCCTTAGAGAGAGAGAGCCTGCTTAATCGACAATCCCAGTTGAAACAGCATGTCTATTAATAGCCCCAGCCGAGTCCAGAGTTGAGTCTCATTGCCTGGCTAGGCTCGGTGGCTCGTCCCCGACTGAACGACTAGGGGTGGGGGTGGGGCGGTGGAGAATGCAGCGTTCTCATTGGCCTGCCCTGGGTCACGTGCCCACCCCCGTGTCAGGAGTGAGGTCATCCCTTCCCAAACCACCTGCACGGGAAGTAGAGAAAGAAGTCTCCAGAGGAGAATCAGGACCCTCTTGCTACCTGCTGGGAGGCCAAAAAAGAACTCATACCCACCAATAGCCGTTAAGTGGTAGGTTCTGGATCTGAACCCACATCGTCCTGGCTTTAAAACTAACATTCTTTCCACTGTGTACAATGTATAGCATTTGCTGAGCAAAGCGGACCTGACCTTGTCCCAGGCCAGACTCTGGTCCGTGCTGAGTTCCTGATGGCAGCCCGTGGCGTGGGTGCAGAGCAGACAAGGTCCTTATGGTTCCACCAGTCCTGGTGACCTAGGGTGGGGTGTGCATATATTTTATGACCTCTCAGGCTGAGGCAGATAACTGGTGTTCTCTCTTGCTGGAGTAGGGTCTGTTTCTATCGGCGTCTGTTTGTATGTAGCCTTTTCAAAAAGACCCTCATTTCCACTTTCCTCCCAGTGGCTGTTCAGTAACTTCAGTCAGTCATTCGGAAGTTTGAAAAGCCCAGTTTTCCTAGAGTGGGCAAGTATTCCTGAGACTAGACAAGGCTTAG
This sequence comes from Ursus maritimus, assembly GCF_017311325.1. Taxonomy (NCBI): domain Eukaryota; kingdom Metazoa; phylum Chordata; class Mammalia; order Carnivora; family Ursidae; genus Ursus; species Ursus maritimus. Next base: position 24,042,410 of record NW_024425564.1, read on the forward strand.
TTAATAGCAGGTGTTTCTTCTAAGTGTCCTGTCTTTCTGTTCCTTAGTTCCTCCTCCATTTCCCCAAGTGTAAGATGGGGATGGTAACAGCACTGCCTCGTGAGATGAATGTAGGATTCCAGAAGGTACTATGTTAAGTGCCTTGGTCAGTGCCCCGCACAGACTCCATGACTAGAAGGGGTGGGTGTGTCGTTGCTGTCCTTGTCATCCTTGTCAATGCCTAAGGAAGCACCATCCTGTTTAGAATCTCCTTTCCTGATGTTGGGAAACCGGACACCCTCGTAGCAGTAGGCAGAGCTCCCTAGACCACATCAGTCACTGAGTGACTTTCTGATTTGATGGTGTGCAGTTCCTCAGCCAGTTCAGCTACTCCCTTTGCTCTCTTTAAAAGTCAGTGCCTCTGTGGACCCTGGACTTAAGGGCCTGCTTGTATTCCCCTAGGATTTCAGTTACTGCTTTGAGAGAAAATGAACGGAAAGACTCTGGGCCCTCTTTGGTCCCATGGGAGCCGTGCATTCCCTCTCTCCCTCCCCATACTGGCCTAGTGTCCTTGTGTCCTTCTGCCAAGGTGCCTGTAAAGGATGGTCGCAGTCTGTTCACAGCGTTCAAGGCAGTGGTGAGCCTGTGAGCATACCTTTAGGGACCCGCTCCTGGCAGTGGGTGGAACTGCCTCCTACCAGGCAGAAATCTCTAGAGCCAGAACAAAAGGAGAAAGGTGGCCAAGTGCCTGAGCAAATATGCTGAGAAGTATGGGCCCAGGTACATGTGGCCTCCCTCTCTTCTCCCACCATGTCCCGACCCATAGGAGTGCAGTGTACCGGCACACCCTTTATTGGTTCTTCCCTCATGAAGAATCCTGTAGCAACAAGATTGAGAAGCGGCTCTCTCAGTATAAACATCTGCATGTCTGTGCAGAGGCACAGTGGGCAAGACCCAAACGTCATGATGGTGTCTGACGCTGGTGTCCGGAGGGTGAGTGTGGTTTCGTATGGAGTGTAATTGGTGGTTCCCAGGTAGAGAGGGCAGCCACCTGGGTGTCCAGAAAACTGGGGGACACAGAGCTCCTTCCCCCTCCTCATTGGGGCCTGCAACACTCAAGCAGACTTTGGATGAAGACGGATGAACCCTTTGTTAAAAGCAGCTGTACTCCCTGTAACACTGGCCTAGGCCAGTATCCGTGTTCATACCCGTCTGTTCTAATGGGCAGATCGGATCCATCTTTGACCAATGGTAAGGGATGGGGAAGAAAGTGGTGATCAAAGGTTGGAAGATGGGGTAAAAGCAGTGAAGGTCAAGGAGAGGGCAGAGCGAGACGATGGTGAGAATACCAGAGATCCTCGTACTTGGTGATACTAACACCAGTGTGTTTTCGGGCTTCATGTCCGTGTTTGCATTGAACTCTTTAGTGGCCCCACGGTCAATGGGGGGGTGTTGTCTTATCTCCCACCTCCTTATGGGCTGGTATGTGTTCTCCAAACCAGGTAACCTTCTCTGGGCAAAAGAGCTTCCATGTACCCCCATGGCCACCTCTGCTAATGCTCACCCCTTGTCCCCTGTACCCCTTTCTCCCCATCTTCTTCCCACTCCTCAACTCATACACAGGAGCTTCTGATTTTTAGAATAAAAATGTGTCCATCCCTTTTTTTTTTTTTCTTAAACATACTTCATAGTTAATACAGATCAGTCCTAGGTCGGACAGATGCGCTCCAAAGAGTTCTGGCCTCTCTAAGACAGTGTGGTGTAACTTAGGGAGTGAAAAGGGGAGAATACTGCCCTCTTACTCCTGATGACTCCTACTAATCCCTCATTTCCCTGCCATAAGGTATCTCTGTAAACCTCCAAGCGTCCGTGTAAAAGCAGGGAAGCCGCAGTCGTGGAGAATTTCCGGTGTGGCTGGGCACCTGTGTGCTGTCATTCTGCAGCTGTGAGAGAAGGTGTCGAGCGCTGCTCGCAGCAGAAACGGTGTGTTGGGTTTCGGCATCATTAACTGACCAGCTAATCCCACCTCCGCCTCGAACTTTGGCCACCACTCCTAAGACGGTGAAATGTGGTGAAAACATAACCACTTCATGCAATTGGAAGGAGAAGTGAATGTTATCAGGTCCTGCTACATAAGCTTTCTATTTCCTGAGTTCACTTTGGGTTGAGAGGCAAGTATCCGATTTGTGAGAATCTTAGGTCCTCCAAAAATCTAAGGAGCATTTGGTACCTGGAGAGAGGTATGGCGTGGGGGGCAGATGCCTTGGCCTCTCTGCCTCTGTTGAGGACTGGGCCTCAGGAGAGGCACTGTGGCTTCCTCCTTCTAAAATTCTCAGGGGAATACTGCATTGCTGATACTTTCTAGAACACCAAAGTTGGTTCTTCCTTTGGGTAAGCCTTGAAGGCCAGGCCAGCATGAGAAATATAATGGTAAGGGTGCCAACTGAACTGCCCCCCGGGGGCCATACTCCCATGGCCTGCTCTAAGAGCCCACCGGAAGCAACCCCGGGCTGCCAGAGGGGTGGGCTTCAGAGCCCACACAGACACAGGTGCTTGGATCCTGCCTCAATGAAGTCTTCTGTCTTGCTTTTCTCAAGGGACAGAAAAATCAAGTCCCAACCATTTCTCTCCCTCCGAGTAAAGTGAACCCTGGACATGTCATGAAAGGAGCCCCAGATAGCCTAGTGGCTTGAAGAGCATTTACCTGGACGGAGGTGCTGGGAAGACCCCCAGAGTCTGGCCAGCCCCCCCCTCCTTCTCCTGCGGGTCTCTGAAGCAGCTCGGCTGCCCGGCCTCCTACCTTTTGGTTCGGCATTCTGTTCTGGCAGTTGACATTGGAGCTGATTCTTGTCTAAGTGAGCCATTTCTCCACACAGCTGTCTCCTCTCTCTGCAGCATGAGGAAGCCACCTTTGAGAGCAGTGGGCCTGGCCACAGCAGCCTTTTCATCGTCTGCTTCAAAAGAAGGCTGTTTTTATAAATGCACCTGGCCCGTATGCCCTTCCTGTCCCCTTGTCTTCGTCCCGTTATCCCCCACGCTCCTGCGAGGCTGGAGACCACTTTATGCTGAGCCCGGTTGTACTTTCTGTTGCTTTTCTTCCCATCCTTACTCTAGGGTTGCCAATCCCTCGCTCGTAAACCCTCCAATTTCATTATCTGGTGGCAAAGCAGCCAGATTTGGAGTCAGCCCCTATTGTCAGATGAATTGGGGAAACACGTAATGTGGATGATTAAAATATAAGTCAATTAGAGTAATCCAGTCTGCTCAGTAATCTGTACTTAAGAGCTAAACATCTTGAATTTAATAATGTACTTATTAAAGATCCATTTAACTATGGAGTTATAATTCTGCCTTCCTAATGCTCTCTCAGTGTCTTGCCACTCTAGGTTTCTCTAAGGCACTCCTAATTTCTTATAATTATTTTAATGTGGTAATTTTGGAACACTTTTTCTTCATTTTTTTCAAGATGTGATCGTGAAACAGCTTTTTGGTCCTGGTGGTGTATTTTTCCTAAGGTGACTAGCGATACTGATTTGATTCCTCTCGAGAGGTGTACGAGTGAGTTGAAGTAGGGGTCCTCCTTCCTTCACTTTAAACAAACTATTATTGGATGCCAACTGTGAGAGCAAACCTCAGTACCAATCCTGAAGAACTTACCTTGACTTTTTTGTTGTTGTTGAGGGATGCAGCGTATAATCTCTTCCTTTATCCAACCTTTAACAGCAGATGTTTCAGGTTGGCTAAACTTAGAGACGTCTCAGACTGGATACTTTAAAAATTTTATCTTTTATGTCTTAGACTAGAGACTCGAAAGAAAGATGGAAACTCTCCCAACCGCTTGCAGATACCCAGAGATACATGAACTTGTGCATGTGTTTTCAGTGGTGTGATACCCCCCCTGCCCCCGCCCAAGCCTGTTGGGATCGTAGATCCCAGGATGGGACTGTTGCTGAGTGAGTCTTCCATTTTGGCTGAGTGTGTGTTTTGAGAGGCGCTAGCAGATAATTCTGGGCTGGCTGCTCCGATGGGGGTTCCTGAGGCCAAGGCAGGAAATCAGAACTTTCTACTGTAAGTTGTGGGAAGCCACTTTCGAAAGCTGCTGGGAAAAGCAGGCTTCTGGAAGCGTCATCTTGCAATAGTGTAAAATACAGGATTGAAGGCCAGAGACTGGGGTTTGGAATGGAGGCTTGGGGACTTGCAAAGTCTGGACAATACTCAGGTTATAAATGAAGCTGAGGAACAGGAACAAGGTGGTGAGTGTGAAAGTGAAAGCGACCTTGTGAAAATCAGATCACTAGACAGTCTTGATTTCCTTCCTGGACTCAAACCGCCCTGGACTCCAAACAGTTTTCACATCTGTCTCTCCCCCCAGGACGACTCAGCTAGTGGGCGTCCCTGAAGAAGCACCCACTCAAAGCAACGGATACCATTTATTTATTTATCATTTTAAGATTTTATTTGAGAGAAAGAGAGTGAGAGAGAGCACAAGCTGGGGGAGAGGGAGAAGCAGGCTCCCGGCCGAGCAGGGAGCCCACTGTGGGCTCGATTCTAGGACCCTGGGATCATGACCTGAGCCAAAGGCAGACACTTAACCGACTGAGCCACTCAGGCGTCCCACAGATACCATTTAAAGAGAATAATGTCCAAGTCCAGCGTGGTTCCAAATGCTGTTCGCTTGTTCCGTTCGGCTGCTTCTCCTTTCTCACTGTAGCTGGTTTTCTTCCCTTCTCTCCTCAGCCCCTCTGCAGCCCAAACTTCCTCAAAGCCTCCTCAGTGTGTACCTTCCCCCTCTCAGCCCCCGGTCACCCACTGCTGCTGGATTAATCTCCCTGAGGCTCCCATCTGATGTGTGACACTTGTGATCAGAGACCTCCACCAGACTTTGGGAGTGAAGTCTTCTGGTGACTAACCCTAGTTCAGAATGAAGGCCCGCATACTGTACCTTTGATCCACCCCCTTCTGTCCTCCCTGAAATTTACTTTACTTGGTAAATTTCTTGGCCTCCCTTCCCCTCCGCTGGCAGTTCAGCCCGCCCTCTGCATCCAGTCTCTCTCTCCTCCTGCATCCGGGCAGATTTCCCTTCACTTGTTCTCTCCATTCCCCTAGGACGTGAAATCCAAATTTCCAAAGATACTTTGCAGAAAAACTGCCTTATTTGGCTCCAGAGCCCTTGTCATGAAGCTCCCTCCTGTCCTCCTCTGCTGCTTCCTTTTCTAATCAAAGTCTTTTTTTTTTAAATGTAAAGTCGTGGGGCATCTGGGTGGCTCAGTGGGTTAAGCATCCGACTCTTGATATCAGCTCAGATCTTGATCTCTGGGTTGTGAGTTCAAGCCCTGCGTTGAGCTCCACCCAAGGCATGGAGCCTACTTAAAAAAAAAAAGTCTTCACTGACTACCCAGTCCTGAAACACAAAAACTTCAGCCATCCCCATTTCCCTGTCCTCCCTCGTGTTGATCCGGAAAGTGGCCAAGAGCCTGTGATTCTGCCACCCATCTGGATCTTGTCGTTTCTCAGGTCCCTTCTAGCACGCCCTACCTGTGTTCCAGTCACTTCCCCTGAAGAGGATTGCAGTGGCCTCCTCATTACTCTCTGCCACCTGTATCTGCCAGTTCGGGCTCCCATTGCTGTTCCAGTGCTAGTCCTAGAAATAAATCTAATTGTGCTTTCTCGATCACACTAATTAACATGAAGCCCGTCCCCCACCCAGACACTCTTTTTTTTTTTTTTTTTTAAGATTTTATTTATTTATTTGACAGAGAGACAGCCAGCGAGAGAGGGAACACAAGCAGGGGGAGTAGGAGAGGAAGAAGCAGGTTCACAGCGGAGGAGCCTGATGTGGGGCTCGATTCCATAACGGCAGGATCACGCCCTGAGCCGAAGGCAGACGCCCAGCCGCTGTGCCACCCAGGCGCCCCGCACCCAGACACTCTTGATCTCCTTCACGGTGTTCTACTTTTTCTTTAATTTTCCCCCAAAACACAGATCTTCTAACATAGTGGACAGTTGACTTCGGTTGTCTTGTGTATTATCTGCTCTGCCCCTGCCCTCCCAGCTGAGGCTCTGTGAGTTGGTGTTCTTTCCTGTTTTGTTCACTGACATAATTTAAGCATCTGGTACGTAGTAAGCACTCAGTACATATTTGTTGCATGTCATAAGCTCAGTGCCTATGTTCACATTCTCGTCCTTTCCCCTCTGCTTATAGAATAAAACCCAAACGCCTGATAGAAACTTTCCAAAGCTTGCCTGATGGGGCTCCAGACTCCTCCAGCCCCCGTCCCTCACCGCTGGCTCTCCAGCTCACAGAGCTTAAGTGGTACTCAAGATCTAACGGGTCTCAGGACGTGCAACGTGCTTTCAGCCTTCTCTGATTCTTTTGGGTCCTTCTCTGTCTTCCCCATGTGGAGAGAACAGTTCCTCCTCTTTCAAAATCTGGCCAAAAGTTCCATCCCCTGTGGGTCTCCTCCAGTGCCGTGAAGGAGAATTAGTCTCTCTCTCCTGTTTGCTTCCTTTGAATTCTGTGTGGTTGCTCCTTTGTGCACTGGAGACCCCTGTGGTCTCGTCCCCTAGACTCTGTGCTCAGTGACGTCCAGGTCTTCTGTGTGTCTGCCCCAGATCGATCCCAGTGTCTTTTAGAGTATTACGGTGTCATTTAATGCAGGGGTTGAAAAGAAGAGCTTGTGCTGAAACACATAGTCAAAGGTTTGAGGGCCGTCACCACGCAACGTGTCCACATTGTTGCCGTCCTCACCCCCAAACCTGTGCCTGCCCTGTGTTCCCTGTTTCCATCAGTGCGGGGTGGCACTCGTACTTGAATCTGGGCATCAGGAATGATCTCCCTCCTCTCCCTCAGGTCATCCAACAAGACCCTGTTGACTTTGCTCCCAGACATCTCCTCCCAAATCCATCGACTTCTCTTCAGTCTTGCTGCTGGGAGCCTTTGCCAATCTGTCATCTCTGTCACCAAGCACACTGCCCGGCACGTGGTGGAGGGACCATATATATATTTCTGAAGTCCGTGAGTCTCTCAGTTAAAACCGTTTCAGGTGATAACAGGCAGACGACCAGGCTGTGAGATCGAGCTTCTGAGGAAGCCTGTGTTGCAAAAGTCTGGGTGATTTCTCTGAAGATGGTGTTAAGAGTGGTTTTCGGCACCATGGCTCTCGGTGTAACCTGACTCTAAAATAGTGAATCTCTCTCACCCTCCTGATTTTGCCACGGGGGTTACTTTTTCTACTTATTTCTGTCTTAAAAATTTAAATCTGTGTATATTTCCCTCACTGAGATATGTAAATTCTCATGTAAGTTGGAAAAGGTTTTGTTTCTTTACAAGGGATAAAAGAGGTCAGGGCGATCGTGACCTCCAAGGAAGGGTCCACTAGGCATGACGAGTTTGAAGGTCTTCGTGTCCTCACACGTGAAGTTACTGGGATTAGTCCATGTGTTCCCTCAAGTCACTTTCAGCTCCCAACTTCTAAGAATATTATCATTATGAAAGCACAATACCAGGAACAAGAAAACCTAGAGGAATGAAGGCAGTTGTAAAGTCTAATGGAGGGTGAGTGATTCTAAAATCAGTCTCGGGTGGAGACACTCACTGAACAGATTCGGGTGCTGCTTTGGGTCTGGGCAAAGCAGGAAGGAGAGTCGTGGGTGGTGGAGGCATTGGCATTGGAACAGACAGTTGATAAATGTTTTCTCCCTCCTCTTTCCTCGGCAGACGGTGCGATAGTGATTGTATCTGCCAAGTCTTATCTGAGCTGTTGCTGGACCAGTAGTTACAGACTGTCACCTGACTCCTCTGATGCCCTCTTCCTGCCTCATTGGGGGAATCTTGATGTGTCAAGGGGGTTCTGTTCCTCCTCCACCTCGTTGTCCTCCTTCTTAGGTCTAAGTCGAGGTGTTGGGGTCATTTGGGGTGCTCTGGATACCTAGAATTTGGCTGTCTCCAGACTTTAGAACACGTTGGTATGCCTTCCACTCCAAAAGGCAAAAAAGAGAAACGGAACTTCGGTCATGTGGTTTCTGTTATCTGTAACCATGGAAAACATTGGCCATCTGTGAGGATCCCATTTTAACACGTTTTTCTCTCTCTCTCTCTTTCCATCTCTTTCTCGGGGGGAAACAAGCTGAGGAAGTGGAGAGGCTGGCGGCCATGCGCTCTGACTCCCTTGTCCCAGGTACCCACACCCCTCCCATCCGGAGGAGAAGTAAGTTTGCCAACCTGGGAAGGATTTTCAAGCCTTGGAAGTGGAGAAAGAAGAAAAGCGAGAAGTTCAAACACACATCTGCAGGTAAGATGATTGTTTCCCTCGTTTCTCCTGGAGAGTTGGTTGACTTCAACTCTGTATGCTAATTAGAATTTAATTATTGTGGACCATCTGAACCAAAGAAGGGGGGGGGGGAACCAAGCCTGAGTCTCGCTCTTGTGTTGAATAAATCTTTGGTGCCATTGAAAATGGCTTTCAGATCCTGCGTGTTTTCTCGTGTTTCAGGTTTTTTGTTGTTGTGTTTTGATCTGCCACTCGTGTTCAGTCTAGAAATATCTAAGCTTAGAATTCCACCTTTTCTGTAATTGAATGCTTTTATTCCACTACTGACAACCCATTTCTTATTCAGCCTTGTTTTCACTGCTCTGGTAAAAATCAACACACAGCAGAGAATAAGTTATATATGGTCTTTGGCAGATGAGAATAGGTTATTCCATGGAGGAAAAATCTTGAATGAACGATTGTTGGACATGGCAGGAAGACACAGGAGAATGAAATTGCAGCATCACTGCTATGGCAGGGGCAACGCTACAGTCCATGGCTTCGTGGATAGCAAAGGCATTGGAGGAAAGTCAGCCTAGCTGAGGGGTGAAGAGTGTAGATTGTGCAGTCAGACTGCGTGGGTTCAAGCCCCAGCTCTGATCCTTGGTAGTTATATGACCTTGCTCAGTTTATTTAAGTCCGTACCTCAGTTTTCTCGTCTGTAAAATAGGGCTAAGAACAGTACTTGACATGACTTAAAATCCTGAGTCTATGTGGCATGCTGTGTGGATCTGTTATATGAGTAGGCGTGTGCAGAGGGAAGTGTATAAGGAAAGAGGTCTGATTTCCCCCGGGGGAGTTGAGAGAAGATGGTGGAATAGCTGTGCAGATGCTCTTTGTTTTGTTCTGATGTTGCTCATTAAATGCCCAGGTCATTCCAGGCCTACACTCCAGGGCTTTCATTTCCTCCTTCCTCTTCATCCTCAAAAACTCAGCCTGCCCTCTCTCCTCCTGAGAATCATCACCTCTTCTGTTTCTTGGTCCCCTCCCCCTCTTCTTAACATCCCCCTCCCCCAACACCTGACCATGAGATAGGAGATGGGGCTGCTTCGTTGTACCTGAACTTGAGTCTGCAGATCTGGGAATTTTATTTTATTTTATTATTTTTTTAAAGATCTTATTTGAGAGAGAGAGAGCGCTAGCTAGCACCAGTGGGGGGAGGGGCAGAGGGAGAGGGAGACACAGGCTCCCCAGTGAGCACGGAGCCCCATGTGGAGCTCGATCCCAGGACCCCGGGATCATGACCTGAGCAGAGGGCAGACGCTTAACCGACTGAGCCACCGAGGTGCCCCAAGATCTGGGAATTTTAATGCTAATTTCCTTGGGGAGTGAAAGAGAATAGCAAACATGGGAAAGTTGCAAAAAGCCTTGACACTGAAGGTGTCTGCTGAAGGCAGTTCTCATGGATATCTCCAGTTCATGTTTTCTGACTCTTCCTTTGATGGAAGTCCCGATGTCCTGTTGCTATAATGTGTTAATTCTTGAGATGAGAACAAACCTCTGAATTCCGGAACAGTCTCAACACTGTCATCCCGGGGACTGAGTCCCTTCACCCTGACTGCCTTCTGCACCCCTGTGGTCATTGTACAGGTGTAATAAAACCTGTGGGCCTCTCGTGCATTTCTAAACGTTGCTGAGAGATTGACATGCAGGCTGAACACTGAATGGATGACTCCTCTGTATGCCCCCATCATTGCCTCCGGGGAAATCTTACGTATATCCTTTAGACAAAGTGAGGGGTAAAACACTCGAAGAATGAAAAAGGGAGTGTTCTGTAAACACTGGAAAAAATAACAAAGTTTCAGGGTGCCTGCGTGACTCAGTCGCTTTGTTTCGTCTCAGGTCATGATCTCAGGGTGGTGGGATTGAGCCCGTCTTGGGCTCCATGTTCAGCAGAGAGTCTGCTTGCGATTCTCTCCCTCTGCCCTCACCCTACACACACGTGCACACACACACACACACACACACACACACACACACACTCCTTCTCTCTCTCCTCCCCATAAGTAAATAAGTCTTTTAAAAAAATAACAGTTTCCACAAGATCCCTTACAATGGTCTTCCTCACTCTGCTGTGGAAAATGGTTTATAATAACACAAACACTTAGCTAATGGCCGTTCATCAGCATGAATCCCTGAATGAGGGTGCAACAGATGCCTTTCCTCCCAGCAAATCAAGAGCTTTGGTGTGTCCCTTTGGCAAGACCTTAAGGTAAAGTTCGGATGCTTCTTGCCTACAAAGATAAGTATGCTGACTTCTTCAAGATGTTGGGAAACTGGTCCTTTGACAGATGCAAATACAAGGACAGCAGATTACTCGTGGATCATTAGAAGTTTGATCGTTGTTTTCCTTGAAAACTCTTTGGGGAGAAAAAATTAAAACATGTGACGGGCAAAGTTGCCGTTTGAATCATCCTTATCATTAACTATTCTTAGCAAGTTCTTGTGATCTCTCTGGCCAAACTGATTAATTTGGCAGTTGAGTATGATATTTGTATGTAGGGTTTTTTTATTATTATTATTATTTTTAAAGAGACATTCAGCTCCTGAAGTAGAAAATGTCGAGGATATACTATGGAATGTCTTTATATCCAGATAGATGGAGGGGTACAGGAATTGAGCAAAGCTATTCTAGTTTTTAAAAAAAGTCAGTGGTTTACACTAGAGTACCTTTGTATTTCACTGGATTCAGAAATATTCCTTATTTTTGGAGAAACTAATGGTGCCAGTTCTTAGCCTAAAAGAGGAAAAAATGGGCAACGTAAGGATGTTTAACATGATAAATTGTATATCTATGCAAGTAAAACTTGGAAGCACAAACTTTCCTATGCACTGACAAGAGTTAAATATTACATATACAGGAGGATTGATTGGTTTGGGGGTTGTTAATGGTTGGCCAATTTTAGCTGGTATGCGTATAATTTGTCTTGTATGTGTGTGTGTGTAATGCCCTTTTGTATGTAAAGTAATGTCCACAGTTTTAAATACAAATACGAAGTCCATATATTCATTTATAGTATGCATTTGTATTTAAAATTATACTCTTTCTTATTTTTTTATTTTTATTTATTTTTTTTAAAGATTTTATTTATTTATTTGACAGACAGAGACAGCCAGCGAGAGAGGGAACACAAGCAGGGGGATGGGAGAGGAAGAAGCAGGCTCCTAGCGGAGGAGCCTGATGTGGGGCTCGATCCCAGAGCACCGGGATCACGCCCTGAGCCGAAGGCAGACGCTTAACGACTAGCCACCCAGGCGCCCCTAAAATTGTACTCTTTTTTAAACACATGAAAGGACACGAACACAGTGCATCCTTGGCCTGTTTGTATTTCCACAGCGAGTTATACTTACAATATGCCATCGTTAGCTAATCCTGTAGTTTTCCTGACTCAAGTTATGAGACAAGTGTGTCTGTGTATACCATGTCTTCAAAGATACACCCAGAAATACTGCTTTGTAAGTTGCATAACGATAAGAAAACTACACTGGAAAATTATAATCTCCACACATCCCTCAATTTTGGCATCAACAATTGTATGCATTTTTCAACTCTCTCCCTATCTGTATCTCGTGCTGCTCGCACATCCTTCCTATTCCAGGCCGAAGGCCAGTGTCCTGACAAGGCCTGCAGCAGTAAGTCCCCCGAGACTGAGCTCCAGACGGTGGTGAAAACCCTGGAGAAGAAAACAGCCCTGCATCGTAGCCATAGGGAAACGACAACGATAGCTAGAAGGTAAAATAACAGGTCCATCGGGACGTGATCTTTACACGCTTTCCAGCCTGTCCTCCGACGCCAGGCCTGGGGCCTGCAAAGCAGTTAGCCTGACACGCCCAACTCCCTGCGTGGAGTCAGCGGTGGGTGTCCACAGCACACCCCCACAGCTGCTCCGGGAACAAAGACAAATGATAACATCCCCTCCACATAGAACTGGCAGCCCGCCCCAAAATAGTCCCCTGCAACCGTCTTCTCCAAATTCCTTGAAAATGAGGACTGTATTTATAGAAAAACAGAACTGGCAGGAATAAAGCATGAAGATGCCACAGAGTTAGGCTTCTGTTTCCTCTTGATAGAAAATCAGAAGCGGTAGGGGGTTGGCCCTGGAAATCTGCAACGTGCCAACATTCCTTCTGTGTTTCTAAGTGTTTCCGCATACCTGGGGCCGTGAGCAACACGATATTTTTAAAAATTAAAAAAAAAAAAAAAAAAACCTTACTGAACGCCTACCCATGATGAAACCGCACCTGCTCTGGAGATGTGGAACTGTGAGCAACACCAGGCCTTGTCACTGACCTTGTGGCATGCACGGTGTAGGGGGAGAGGCAGACAAAACACAAGAATACAGGTAGGATCACAATTGCGACAAGGGCAGGGAAGGAAAGGTACTTGGGAAAATGCAGTTGAGGGATCAGAGAAACTGTCCTGAGGAAGAGAAGTTTGAACTGAGACCCAGCAGAGGAGAAAGCATTTAGAAAATGAGCATTCCAGGCAGCAAAACCACCTGTGCAAAGGCCCTGTGGTAGAAGAAATAGGGATGACCAGGCTGGGAAAGGAAGGAAACCAGCAGCTAGAGAATGGAGAGCTAGGAGGATGGTATTGGCTGAGGCTGGAGAGGTCACCAGAGAGTGGACCCTCGCTGGGCCTTCATCCTGTACAGTAAATTAGACAAGGGTATGAGTGGTTCCAGGAAGACCAGTTAAGCCACATACAGTTGATGGTAACTTGGGCTAATATTTGTTGGTAGAAATGGATGGATTTGAGAGATGTTATAAGGAGTAAGTGACAGGCCTTAATGACCAGTGGATTTAGTAAGGAGAGAGAGAAGTGTCCTGTTCGACACTGTCATGTTGGTTTAGGGTTCCTGAGATGAGTACTGTGGAAGAGTTGGCAGGTTTGGAGGAGTGGGGGGAGGGTGTGAGGGGTGGGAGAGAGGTGATTTCCATTTTAGGTGTGGATTGGAGTTGATGTTGTGATATCCGAAGCTGGAAGTTGAATATATGGGATGCAAAGAGGTCCGGACTGGGTGAGTAAATCCTGGATCTTTGCATATCTGCATTAGAGTGACCATGTAGGAGTTGGGCTGGGGAACAAGTATAGAATGCAAAGAATGGAAAGAAAAGAGGGCCGAAGCCTGCCTTAGAGACAAAAGAAGGCTGTCATCACTAGTGACTGGATAGAGGAGGATAAACTTGGAAAGGAGGTCAAAAGGCAGTGACTTTCTCCGATGGACTTATTTCATTTTGCCTTATACACTCTAGCTCCATCCGTGTTGTTGCAAATGGCAAGATCTCATTCTTTTTATGGCTGAGTACTATTCCACTGCATGTACACCACATCTTCTTTATCCATTCATCTGTGGATGGACACGTGGGCTGTTCCCATAGTTTGGCTGTTGTAAGTAACGCTGCAATAAACTTGGGGGTGCATATATCTTTTCAAATTAGTGTTTTTCTTTAGGTAAGTACGCAGTAGTGGAATTGCAAGATCATGTGGTATTTATCTTTAATTTTCCGAGGAACCTCTGTACTGGTTTCCACAGTGGCTGCACCAGTTTGCATTCCCAACAGTGCATGAGGTTTTTGTTTTTGTTTTTCCCCACGTCCTCACTAATATCTGTAATGTCTTGTTTTGTTTTGTTTTATTAGCCACTCTGGCAGGTGTAAGGTGACGTCTCGTGATTTTGATTCGCATTTCCCTAGTGATTCGTGATGTTGAGCATTTTTTCTTGTGTCTGTTAGCCATCTCTGTGTCTTCTTTGGAAAAATGTCTCTTCAGTCCTCTGCTCATTTTTTAATTGGTGGTTGCCAAAGGGGAAGGTAGGGGATGGGTGAGACAGGTGAAAGGGATTAAGAGCACACTCTCACTGATGGACACCGAGAAATGTATAGAATTGTTGAATCCTTACCTTGTACACCTGAAAGTAATATAACACTGTATTATTAATTATATTTCAATTTAACAAAAGAAAAAAGGCAGTGTCTAAAGAAGTAGGAGGAAAATGGGAAGAATGTAGTGTGAAAGGAGCCAGGAAGGGAAAATGTTTCAGGGAGGGTTTGATGAACCACATTCAGTACCATGAAGAAGCCAAGTGCAATACAGAAAAATGCCCGTTGACCTGATTCTGGTCCTCTGGAGCTCATTGATGACTTAGCAAAAGCTGTCTGGTGGATTATTTGGGGATCAATGCCAGATTAGTGTGGAGTGAGAAATTAGTAGGAAACATAGGGAAGTGGGAATAAGCTTTTGGAGGAGTCTGGCTGTGAAGTGGGGAAAAGACGCAGGACAGGATGAACGCTGCAGGAAAGGTACCCATGTCTCCAGAGGCTTGTGTATGTGCTTTGATCGCAAGCGGCTGTCTGTGTGCCTTCAGATTTGTCATTGTCATTGTACGATGGAAGTGATATAAGTGTGACAGGCCAGGGTGTGAGGGATCCAAGAGAGCGGAAGAGTAGGAAGATCTAGGAGAGGGGAGGGGGGTAAGATGCTGAGAAGCTAGGGGTCGGTGAGATATAAGGCACAGATAGCAGGGCTCATATCAGAAAAGGGCTGCACTGAAATGGCCGGGCCAGCAGAGGGGCTGGCTGGGGGGTGGGGGAGGACGTTGGGCATGACTCTATTGGGCTGCTGAGCTTTTCCAGGTCATAGGTCGGCTCATCTCTTCATGGGGAGGGCAGGAGTAGGACCTGGAGAGGAAACCACCAGTTTCAGGTTGGTGGTTATGACACTACGTGGCACCAGTGGCTTCAGCTGTCCCAGGACAACTCTGGATAAAGCAGACAGTTGGGTCCTCCAGGCACTGGGATTTTGCCAGATGGATTAAAAAGTGTGGGTGGGAGAGGTGTGGAGCAGAGGAGATGAGGGCATTTGTGTCCGTTTCCTAGGGCTGCCGTAAAAAATCACCACAAATTTAGTGGCTCAGAACCACAGACATTTATTCTCTCCTGGTTCTGCAGGTCCAAGTCCAAAATCAAGGCGTTGGCAGGGTGGGTTCCTCCTAGAAGCTGAGTGTGTGTTCCACACCTCTCTCCTAGCTCCTGGTGCCTGCTGGGCTATCCTTAGCATTCCGGGCTTGTGCGTCACTCCAGTCTTTGCCTCTGTCTGCACAGGGCCTTTCTCTTGTGTCTCCCTCTCCTTTCTCTTATAAGGACAGCAGACATTGGATGTAGGGTCCGCCCCATATCCAGGATCCTCTCATTCAGAGACCTTTAACTGAGTTATATCTGCAAAGACCTTGTTTCCACATAAGGTCATACGCACAGGTACGTGGTTAGGGCTTGAACCTGTCCCTTTGTGGGATACAGTTTAATCCACTATGGTAGTGACTTTAAATTGGATTCAAAAAGGAAAGGTCCAGTGAGTGGAGCAGAATTAGAAAAGTCGATAGACTTGAGATTCCAGGGGCATCCAAGAATTTTAAAACCATCAGTGGGGCTGGTAGCCAGAAGCAAGCTAGAAGGGCAGGAAGCGGGGCCTGGGTACAAAGCTGCATCTTGAATTCGTGATTTTCAAAGTAGAGACTTTGTCGTAGTAGAGACTACAGCCATGGAACTGGGTGACTGAGGTAGAGGAAGAAGTTAGGAAATTATTGAAAACGTGGTAAACCATCCCGTCCACTAACAGAGACACGTACCTTACTTGCCAGATTGTGTGCGGATTTAATTTGCTATCTTCAACCAAGAAACAAAAGGAACTTTTCTCTTTGGTTTTAGCATTCAACTCGCTCCTGAACTAACGTTTCTTGGAGAGGTTCTCTATTTCCCTTTTCCAAATGGAGAGGTTTCCGTCCGTCATACCTTTAAAGTACTGCACCCTAAGTGATTTATAGGAAGTCAGAGGTCGCCTTTTAAACGGTCACTCCAGCTGTTGGCACACCCACCTAACGTACTGGTGGGGAAGGCTGCAGCTTTGACATAGGACTCATAGATGGCCTGTTCCCCTGTGATACGACTAGGGACCCGTGAACCGTGGCATCGGTCAGTCTGTGTCAGCCCCACCTAACTGCTGGCAATCATGAGGGGCCAGGCCTGAATATGCTGGGGGCTCCCCTCATGTTCATGATGGGGTCCTGGAATAGCCTGCATGCTTTTGCCCAGCGTTTTCTGTACAGCGCGATACTAATGTCGTGGTGCCTGTAGGCAGGACAGGCGCAGGTACGCTCATGAGCATGGACTCCTCGCACGGGGCCCCTCTGCCCTCTGCTGTAGCTTCTGCTCACCCCAAGTCTCCCAGCGGAACAAGAGGCAACCCTGAGCCCTGGCCTGTGAGCTAACTATTTCATCTAGTTGCTGGCCGCCCCCTTCCCTCAGGGCCAGATTCTGCTGCCTTTATTTCCTGCATTGGTTCACCCAGAGTCACTGAGGACTTCAGCAATCCCTTCCGGGGAAGCCCGTGTCTCTGGGATTGCTCTTCAAATGATTGTTGCTCCTTGGATAAGGAAGACCGTCTAAACTGATTCTGCCTTTGGACGTGGTGGGATGGGCTTCGGAGCTTGTCAGAGCCTGTGGCTGATACCCAGGGTGGTTGGCTGGCATCTGAACCCCACGTTGCCAGTCCCTGGCTACTAGGAATTCCTAGCAGGTCCTGTGATGAGGGAAGTGTATATGCACTTCTCAGAGAAAGACAGAGAAACCCTAAGCTGTTCATGGAGGCTCATATTGACATCCTTTCGTCATGCAGGATTGAAGATCACAGTTAATAAATGAAATCATTGTTTCTATATCCAGCATAAGACCAACTCTGCCTGCTGTAAAGGCCCTGTGGACCATCACTGGCTCAGCTCTGGAGCTGGAAGTTTCTATTCTTCCCACTCCGGCGGAGAGGTGAAATTGATTCATTGCAAACATTGATGCTCGTGAATGGGCCCATGTGCGCCTGAGAGAGACGGTGTGGGCCTTTGCACCCTAACTCTAGTGTTCCCTTGGAGTCCCCTTTTCAGACTAACGAAGTAATGTGACGTACTTGGGCAGAACTTAGGTTTTCAGACTTCTGTAAGCCTCAGAGTTCAGTGAGGACATCAGCTTGGCATGTATGTTTCTTTATGTGCCAGGCACCCCCATTATCCCCAAAATTATAACAAGGACAGATGTGGCCCCTGCCTCCCAAAGGTTATGGTCTATAATAAAGCCAGAAATTACAGTAAAGTATCCGTGATATTAGAGGAGACACCCAGGGGCTCCAAGAACTCAAATTGAACAAACCCGGCTGAGTTACAAGTTAGCAGGAAAGGTTCCCTAGAGAAATGGACGTTTAACCAAGGTGTTAGGCAATGAATGTGAGGGAGTCCTTTCTCCTGGTGGAAAGAACAGAGCGTAGGAAAGTGTGGAGAAGGGGGAAGGTGAGATTGCCAACGTACAGCTTAAAAGGGAGGCTGTGGTTTGAGAGGGGTTGCTGGGGGGGAGGCAGAGTAGTGAGAGCTGAGGATGAAGAGGTGGGCAGGGATCTGCTCATGATGAAGGGTCTTACGAGGTCTGTTACGGAGCCTGGACTTTATCCCAATGCAGCATCCTACGGAAGCAGTCAAGAGACGCGCATTTTAGACCATTCTTATAGCACGGAAAAAGTTTGGAGTGTGACCAAACATCAAGTTTATGATCTAACTACTGTGTGTTTGCAGAACGAGAGAAAACTGGGATACAGTTAAGGGGACACCTCTTCGCTGTCATGGAATCCAATGGGATATTGAGTATTCCTGTTGATTCCAGTCACAAGGACACCGTTGGTGGAAGGAAGCGGGTGGTTGATGATGACGCTGGGCAGAGATAAGATAGCCCAGACTAAAATAGTGGCATTAGGCACTGAAGACTCTGCACAGGGGCAAGAGATCTTTAGGAGACAGAATGAGCACAACTTGGTTGCAGATTGGAGGTGGAGGGCGAGAGGAGTAAAGAACCACTCTGGCTTCTCGCTGAGCGGTTAGATGGGTGGAGGTAGCTCTCACCCCATCAGGGACACTGAGGACGAGTGCGTTGGGGGGGGCATATGATTTATGTGGGGTATGCTGGCTCTCGTGTGCTTCTGAGATGCCCCAAGACTGAAGTCTGTTGGATGTAGAGAACTGAGATCAGGAGAGGTCTGGCTGGAAATGCAGATCTGGAAGTCCTGCATGCCTGTGGGTTCGTTTGAAGTCCTGGGATGGAAACTCCAAGGTGAAAATATGAAGTGGGAAGCAAAATAGGGCTGCAGTAGCAACACCCTGAGACCACCGACCTCTAAGCTATGCTCACAGGCAGTGGAGCCTATGGGGAGACAGACCAGACCCACTGGAGAGCTAGGAAAGAAAACCAGGAGGGACTGGTGGTGTTACCTCCACAGAACAGGAGAGAGTTCAGGAAAGGAGAAGGGTCTGCTCTGGCGGCTTCTGATGGGATGGTAAGGACTTGAGATGTGTCCTGTGTGTTTAGTGACCAGTCTTCATTGGTGTCCTTGGGAGAACAGTTTCGGGGAAGCCTCTGGCTGGGATTTAGGAAGCATGTGGTTGAGTTATGAATGAGAGAGGAGGAAGTAGACTTCTTTTAAGAGGCTTGGCCAGGAGGGAGAAAGAGAAATAGATCGTAGTCACCAAAATGGGAAATGAGCTTGAGGGAGGTGGTTTTTTGTTTTTTGTTTTTAATTGGTTGGATTGTGTCAAGATGCAAAATTTGCCTTAACGTGGCTTTGGCATTCCAAGGGAAATAGAAACATCAGCACAGTGACTGTGAAGCCAAATGAATATATTTCCACACATTTTTCAGTAATGACATTTCTTGTGACTAGAAAAAACAAACATGCAAATAATTAGAGCACTATTTAGCATGCATCTGATTTTAATAAGGAATCATCAAATCAAGCTGTCTAGCCTTCAGCCTCTGGCTAGATCACACATTCTCTTTGGGTAACTAGATCCTTCAGTTTCTTTAAGAAAGGAGTTGAGGATGGACATGCAAAGAATATTCTTACCTGCATGTCCATCATGACCCTCAAAGGGAACAGCTAAGGCTTGGAAGGCAAAGTAGACTTAATGGCCCAGTTAAAAAAAAAAAAAGACAGAAAATGTCCAATACAGGCTAAAGACTCTGGAAATCAGTACCTTCCTAAGGCTGGGCTGGTAAAGATGTCATTTTTTCCTCTCAAGGTGACCTTCCTCCATTGCTCTTATGTGTCAAGGCTATGAAATCCTTAACAACAGAGGCCCTGCCTTTTCCTCCTTGTCTCCTGGGATTGAGCAAACAGCTGACGTAGTGGGTGCCTAATAAGATCATAAGGAACTAAAAGTCAGAGAGGTGGCCAGCCAACTATAGGAATTCCTCTGTTTCCCGGGCTCTGAAAGCAGAGAAATGAGGGCATTTACTGAAGCACAGAACACATGGCCCCTGCCTTCAAGAGACTTCCCATCATTCATGATTGTTTTTCAGTTTGTGTGGATTGTACACAGGTAAGGTTCCATGACATCGTGTGTTTACTTTCAGGGTTTTTGGGCAGCACTGTTTTTTGGGGTTATCTCTTGCTATGTAACAAAACATCCCCCAACATAGTAGCGGCTTAAAGCAACAATTGGACGGTCTTCTGTGACCTGATGATTGCCTGAGCTCAGCTGGGTGGTTCTTCAGCCAGTCTCTCTTGGGATCTCCTGTGTCTGCAGACTCATGGGATTGGGGTCATCAGGGGGCTCACCGGGATGTGGGGCGAGCTAGACCCCTCTTTTTCTCCATGTGTATTCTCAGTACCATTCCATGCGGTCTCTTCCTGTGGTCTCTCCAGCAGGATAGCTCGGGGCCTCCAAGAGCGCAATGGTACAAGCTGCTGGACCTTTTAAGACTCAGTCCAGAATCGGCCCAGTATCTCATTCAGTTTTCTGTTGGTTAAAAGAAGTCACGGGACCAGCCGAGACTCATTGTTGGGGCAGACTGAACAAGGGTGTGAATGCCAGGAGCATGGTCCGTTGGGTGCCGTCTCGGGAAGCCGGCTACACCATAGTTCAAGGTGTAACAAGGCTACAGCTGCTGCTCGTCCTCTTCTTTCCAGGTGGAATGTGCTTCACCAATTCTATATCGAGAACAACGACAGCAGTCTCGGTTGTGTCTTCAGTGCATGTGGAATACACTTGACCCTTTCCATGCCTTAAGAACCCTAATGGTACAGCAGACCTCCATGCTGTCGTTAACTTAATTCGGCAGGTTAGGAACCCAAGGTCTAGAGGGGCTGGATAATTTCCAGTTAGAAATGGCAGACCTGGAATTCGAACGTAGCCAGTAGTCTTGTCACCTGTATTGTGTTTCAGATCCATGAGTATGGGAACTCCTGATTCGGATGCCACAGAAGTAGTTCCCCTGCACCTCACGGTGATGTCCTAGAACAGTTCCCTTTTCAGACACATCCCCATAAAACCAACTTGTGAAGGAAAACTCATCAGTGAACGCTGACTGGAAGTCATGGTGTGACTCTTTCTCGAATGCCCTTCAAGGCAGTGGCAAATAGCTTACTCCTCTTCGTTTGTGTCCCACACTGTCTAGTTCGACGTCATGTCCACGGCACATGCTTTGCATTTGTTGAATGGCTACAAAAGAGTAAATTGATACTGGCCCCAGACAAATACCATTCAAAACCTTTGCATTTGTATTTTCAGCAGAACATGACGTCTCTCTGCTGTGCGGCGTCTAGGAACAAAATGTGTGTACGTTAGGCAAGCAGACAGGGCTCACACAGGCCTCTGGAATGGGTGCTCGATTTACAGCTAGGTGTTTGCAGAGCTAATTCTGAAAGGACACCGGCCTTACAGCGTTGATCAGGAAATGGGTTCTTGGCTCACCGACTTTGACCACAAGCAGTTGTTCAGTGTGGCAGGTGGTGCAGGACCGTGGTTGGGACACAGACCGTGCAGCCCACCCACCACATGACCTCAGGCGAGTCATTTTTATCGTGTGCTCAGTTCCCTTGCCTAAAAGAGGAATAAAACTGGCACCTCATAAAGTTGAGGATTGAAGAATTTAGGGACGCCTGGGTGGCTCAGTCGGTTAAGCGTCTGCCTTCAGCTCAGGTCATTAGTCTCAGGGTCCTGGGATCAAGTCCCGCATCGGGCTCCTTGCTCAGTGGGGAGCCTGTTTCTCCCTCTGTCTGCTGCTCCCCCTGCTTATTCTCACTCTCTTTCTCTCTGACAAATAAAATCTTAAAAAAAAATGTTGGAAAGCTCTTAGAACAGTACCTCGCACATAATACATTGTATGAAAGTTTTACTTATCATGACTTTTTTTCTTTCCCCTTAGAAATGCATTAAAAAACAAGCATCGAAGAGTAAGGAAAGACTTATTTCATAGTCTTTGGATATGGTGTATGTATAAAGTGACATTTACGATGAGCTTCTCTTAGATTTAGGTCGTTTTACTTAGGTCCTGGGTGTAGGAGCCCGCGTGCAGACACATCGCAAGGTACCGATGAGTATTTCCTCCTCTCTATGAATTTACAATGAAGTGAACAAACACAATGGCTTCTGAGGAAATGCGCCATCCTGTTTCTCCTTTGGCCGCCTCATGGGCAAAAAAACATGTGTGATTTATGAAAAGGTGATCTTGGGCGGAGTGGAACAACGTGGGTGTAGTGTCCGTTGGAAAATCAGAGCTCTGTGGCCAGTCAGAATGCTCAAAAAATAGAGAAGGGGGTAAACACGATGACCATATACTTTATTTTGCAAACCTGGCCCTTTTTGACCATACCGCGGGAGGCCATCAGTGCCTAGACTGGGATGGTGAGCCTGAAACAGGCCTGTGGTGGGTGAAGAGGGGGGCGCGGTCACCCCGTACCACGCTGAGGCCAGTTCTGTTCTGCAAACAGAAAAGGAGTGCCAGTTAACTCGCAAGAGAAAGTAGAAGGGACCGTGTGGAACCGAGACTCCTAAGAATACGAAAAGGCACTCAGCTGCCCGGCATTTCAGCTAAATGAATTCATGGTGACTGAGTCCCAGAGCATCTTTGACGGATTGGACGTCTCGGTTCCCAGCCCTCAAACTCTGTGCCCGCCGCCTCTCCGGCTCTTCACCTGCTAGGTGTCTTGATTCAAAATTCTGTCCAATTTTCTTCCACCAGGAATTCATTCTGTCATCTTCAACACGTCTGTCACTCTCGGAGGTTCTGGACTGCACCTGTCACCTGCTTGCATGCCAGTCCAGCAGACCCCATGTGTGTCCCCACCTCCAGGCCCTCCTCACTGGCCTTGGGTGCCTCTCCTTCTGTGCAACTCCATCTTCTTTCTTTCCTCCTCTTCCCTAGCTGTGGTCCTCCTCTCATTCTTTCCCTCCTCTTTTCTCCTGGGAGCACTCATTTATCCTGTCGAAGTTCTGATGTCTCCTGAGTTCATTAAGTTCCCAGACGTTTGGTGGCCACATCCGTAGGGCAGCACTGCACTCTGAACTCTGTGGACCAAAAGCAGAATTCTATTGAATACAGAAATTCAGTTCTGTAAAGATCTTCACCCCAGGGGCGCCTGGGTGGCACAGCGGTTGGGCGTCTGCCTTCGGCTCAGGGCGTGATCCCGGCGTTATGGGATCGAGCCCCACGTCGGGCTCCTCCGCTATGAGCCTGCTTCTTCCTCTCCCACTCCCCCTGCTTGTGTTCCCTCTCTCGCTGGCTGTCTCTATCTCTGTCTAATAAATAAATAAAATCTTAAAAAAAAAAAAAAATCTTCACCCCAAGGCCAGCACTCTGCAGGACCCTCCCACCATCCCCCAAATAAGCGCACGCGCGCGCACACACACACACACACACACACACACCCCAAATGCCTCCTTTCTGCCCGCACAGGCTTCCCCTCCAAAAGCACCCTGGCGCTGTGAAATGAATCCTCATTCACTCCGGGAACACCTTAGAATCGCGTCTCGATTTTATTTCCTTAACCAGTGCTGATTATAGACATGCCCTTTCCTTTCTCCACAACCACTTTCATAGAGTAGTTCACCCGGGTTGCCTGGGTTTCCCCGGAAATCTTGGGCCTTTTCCCTTTGCTTCACTGTAAACACCGTCCTAGCACACTAGCATGAGTAAGAACAGTGGGATTGCTGGTAGTCATGAGTGGCCTATCACTGGGCACCAAATGACAAATTCCAGAGCAGGTGCGATGTAGCCCTTACTGCCTCTGCAGTCCTAGGAGTCCGTTCCTGCTAACATCTGTTTTATAGATGAGGATAAGGAGGCTTAGGAAGGGTGAAGAACTTGCCCAGGATCACTCAGTTGGTGAGTGGTAAAGCCCAAGAGGGCTTGAGAGCAAGCGTGTCTGACTTCAGAGTGTCCTGGGCTTTGCTCGGAGAGATCACCGTTCCACGTGACTTGAAAGCCTAAAGAGTCAAAAGGTTAAGATGTATGTGTATCTCGGTTAGATAGGTGTCAAGCACACTTGAATTCAGATAGCTGATCTCTGTAAGAAACAAAATAATACTGGAAATAAGACGTGAGGATTTCAGTGAGAAATGCATTCCCGAGGCAAAGAAAAATCCTTGTGTGGTGTATGTTAACTTGTCTCTTTAAAAAATGAGTTCTTGTGCCTCGGTTGGTTGGTTGATTTCGTTGTTGTTGGTTTCCTTGTAGTAAGTTACAGGGAAGATGTGAGGTAATTAGAAGTTGGGGCTTGTTTGACAAAAGAAATATCAAGTAACCTTAATGGGAAAAACAGACCACGAGCCCACATAGGAATCAAATGGCTTTTGAAGGTCAGTTTTAAAGGTCTTCCTCCTCCTCCTTGTTAGCCCAAGGGAGAGTTGGATCCAGGGGCATTATGGGAATACGAAATGTGTGAGATATTAATGGAAGCACATGGATGAAAGAAAGCGTTGTGTACCACGCACTTGCCTAGAGTGGCAGTCTGACCTGGAGAAGGAGGACGTGGGTGCTAACCCCAAATGCCTGGGGGGGGACCTTCCCGTCTAATCACAGTGAGTTCTAATTAAGCGGCGTTGTGAGGGGTCTTTGTGGGGAAGTCAGAGAGCAGTGCTAATGATGTTCAGACTCAGATACAATTTCGGCATAGAAGACTGTTGTAATGTTTCGTCTATTTTTGTCCCCAAGCGCGTGTGAGTTTCTGAAGAGAATAAATGTCTCCTCTGTGGCATAGCAACATCTCCATGTCCGCTGGGCTTAAAATTCCCTAGCTGCTTGGGAGCCGTGAGATTCTGTGAGATTATAGGAAGCTGCTTGATACCACTGCAAACTGTTGTCAAGGAAGCCCGTGAAAAGGGCTTCTAAATGCTTCTCGGCACACAGGAAGGGGTTGTTTAGTGCAGTGGTTAGAGCACCATGCTAATTACATTTCCAGACGTTTCTGGAATAAAGCAGCTGTGGACTGTAATATTCTACCACCTCATTTTACAATACCATATCCCAATGTAAAAAAAAAAAGTTATACAGTTTATCCATCATAGCACAAAACTGTTTCATGCATGGACAACTGGAAAGATTCTTTGCCAGAAGATCTGGCATGACAATGAGGATAATTCTCCCCCACCTCGTGAATGACTGAAACATCATTCGATAGATCTAGGTCAGGGAGGTATTTACAGAGATTCTGGTAATCGTGTGCCTTCCCTCACGGCCATAGTCACATCGGGTCGTAGTGTTTCTGGGAAGGCTGGGGGGCTCTTGTGTGTTGAATTCTAATCATAGGTACATAAGGAAATAGCTCTGAACAAGTCACTTAAGACGTTCATCACAGACTGCGTCCCTGTATAAGGTAATTACTGTCATAATTTTGTATTTACACTCTAAATAGCAAACTTGAGAGAAATTTTTTAAATAAATATAATAGATCCCATTCAAGTTTGAAAGTAGAAAATTCCCCCTTCGTCCTGACACCCTTCCAAATTACGATCAGTTATGCATATTTGCTTGCATTCTTTCGTAATGATTTCACATAGATGAAAGCAAAACATTCATACCCTTTATCTCCCTCTTAATTTTTTAACGTAGTGGTTCGTTGTAGTAGACTTCTTGCTCCTAGTGGGCCGAGTCACCTGACTGTAACACATTCCCTTGGGCATACGCTGTTATAAATAACCTGCCACTAGCATCTGTGTATCCAGCGTTTCCTCCTTATGTACTTTCTTCTTTAGGGTAGAGACTGATTCAGGGGCGCACTGGGAGTGAATATTATTTTTAGCTCTTGCTTTCCAGAAAGGTTGTGGTGTGACGCGGGGAGTAATGACTTCACACTCTCGCGGTTGCAATAGAGAGACATGTGAGATTAAGTTGTAAGAGCAGTCTGTGAGAAATCAAGCAGGGAAGAGGGGACTTTTTCCTGGGATTTGCCAACATTGGACAGTCTGTCCAGAGTGGCCACAGCAAAACTGTGGCCACTGGCCTCTATTTGGACAGATCTCTTCTGTTGGAGCTTATTTTAAATTCCTGGTATGAATGTTGCAACCCACATGTAAAGTTTTCCTCATCAGAATACCTGAACTGTAGGGAGAACTTTAGTAAGAGCCAGCTAGAAGACGGCTGGGTATCGTTACAGGTATAAACAAGCAGAGCCCACAGAAGACATTATTTACAAATGGTCCCTGATAAAGAGGATTGACAGGAGCAAAGTGAAATACTTGTGGAATGTTCAATCTTTCACGGTAGCTCTTTAGTTAAGGTGAATTACATGAAAATTGGAATTTCTTCAATCAGTCGGTGAATTTTCTTTTAAGGATTTTATTTATTTGAGAGAGAGAGGGAGGGAGGGAAAGAGAGAGCGAGAGAGCATGAGCGGAGAAGAGAGGGAGGAGCAGACTCCCCCGCTGAGCAGGGAGCCTGACACAGGGCTCCATCCCAGGACCCTGAGGTCATGACCCTGAGATCATGACCCGAGCCCAAGGCAGACCCCCAACCGACTGAGCCACCAGGTGCCCCAGTCAGTGAATCTTACATGAAAATTGGAATTTCTTCAATTAGTCAGTGAATCTTTATTGAAGACACAGTGAGGGCTGGGGACCACAAGCAGCCTGGTGTTACTGGATCATCAATGTTGAGGCAAGGGTAGCAACCATATGAGAGGAGGCTGAGGAGGGACTAGTGTCATAACCTCTTTTTGTCATATTGGGGATGCCAGACTTTATCCTACAGTGGGTCACCAATAAAAGTTTTAAGCAGGGAAGTAGCAAAGGTCCTATTTTCAATTCAAAATAAATTGGACAAAGGACATGAACTAGCAAATTGAAAAAGAACACACATGTGCCATAAATATAAAAAAAAAAGCTCACCCTCACTCATAATTAAACACAAATTGAAACTGGGGAGATACGTCTTTCACTTATGACTTTGGCAGAAGGGAAAGAAATTGATCACTACACGGTGTCAGCTAGTAAGTAGAGTCGGAAACAGCCGTGCTCATACAATGTCCGTGGAAGGGTGAATCAATGCAAGCCGTTTTAGAGGACAGTTTTGACAAGAGTAACCAAAAAAACGTTTTTTAAGATTTTATTCTTTTTTTTGAGGCTGGCCTTTTTTTTTTTTTTTTTTAAGATTTTTATTTTTAAGTAATCTATAAACCCAACATGGGGCTTGAACTCACAACCCTGAGATCAAGAATCGCATGTTCCACTGACTGAGCTGGCCAGGAGGCCCGAGAGTAAACAAACAAAAATTTTTTAAGATTTTATTTATTTTAGAGTGCAGGTGTGTGAGCGGGGGATGGAGCAGAGGGGGAGAGAGAATCTCCAGCCTACTCCTTGCTGAGCAGGGAGCCCAATGCAGGGCCCCCGATCCCACAACCCTGGGAGAGGATCTGAGCTGAAATCAAGACTCAGAGGCTCAACGACTGAGCCACCCACCAAAATTTTATATGCACTTACACCTGACCTCGTAATTCATCAACCTTGCAAAGGATGGGAAGGCAAGGAAAGATTCTAGACTCAGGAAAGGATGCTGCAAAGTGACAGACATGAGGAAGGGCATACCCAGAAGGAGTTGTAAATTTCCAGTAATTTAACCTACATGTGTGTGTGCAGAATTATTAAGATGGATGTGCAGGGTTGTTCTTTACAGATTGTTTATAATATTAGAAAACTGGCAACAAGACAAATGACATCAGTCAGGGCTGGTGACATAAATCATGGTCTTTCTACACAATGGAGTACCAATAGAGCCACAAAAAACACAAGGTTGATTTATATCTCCAGATATTGAGGGAACTTTAAGATGTATAGCTTTATTCATGTCTGTTCATTTCTTGACTTTGACATTCCCCCTTATTTTTTAATTTTTTATTGAAGATTTTATTTATTTATTGGAGAGAGTACATATGAGTGGGGACAGGGGGAGCAGAGGGAGAGGGACAAGCAGGCTCCCTGCTGAGCAGAGAGCCCGATGCGGGGCTCGATCCCAGGACCCCAAGCTCATGACCCAAGCTGAAGGCAGACGCTTAACCAACTGAGCCACCCAGGTGTCCCCCCCCTTATTTTAAAAAAAAAAAATTGTATATATTTAAGGTATGCAACATGATGGTTTGATATGTATGTAGTAAATAATTATTATAGTCAATCCAATGAACATATCTCCCCCGCAGAATTACCATTTTTTGTGTGTGATGAGAACACCTGAAATCTCTTAACAAATTTCCAGTACTCCAAACAGCGTTGTTAACTAAAGGATAGATTGTATATACACATCTTGGTTTCTGAGTAAAAAAATTTTTTTCGCAAAAACACGGAAGAAACATTTAAGAGTGTGGTGGTTTTCAGGGAGTAGAATTGGATAGCTGAACAAAAGAGGAGGGCTTGGTATTTCATCATATTCCTTTTTTTGTAGCCGAGGGATTGCCATAGGTATTTGTTGCTTTTATATAAAATAATCAGAAGGTACATTCTCACTGGATTGTAGCTAACACATGATCTTTGCCTAATTTAATGCTACTATGTATTATTTATGTGCCATTCACTCTTCCAGGCTCTTCACATTTATTAACTCTCGCTAATCATCACAAACCCATATAACACAGGAGCTGTTATAGTCCCATTTTGCAGTTGAGCGAGCACAGAGGCACAGAGAGGGTAAGCAACTTGCCTCAAGGTCACACAGCAGTAAAAAAGCAGAGCCAGGATTTGAACTCCAGAAGCCTGGCACTCCAGCCCCCTTTACCTTTGCTCAATATTTTGATATTTGCTAGCACCCAAACAGAAGGCTCTGTCCTAGAGTAAGTTCTTGGTAACAGTCCATATACCATTACTTGTTACCGATTTCAAGTTCTTTTTGTCAGTCACTAAATGGTTTTATTTAGTAACAGGCTGACATTATTTCTCGCCTCTGCTCCAGGAGGCACCTCTTTTTCAGATGCAGAAATTGTCCATCCTTCATCTGTCCACAATGGGACCATTTACAAAAGGTGGGAATTGGCTCCTAAAACCCCTCTTTCTTCTTTAGTAAGCCTAGTTTTGCTTTCTGAACAGAAAATCGAGAGTTCTCCTTTCCAGGCGTGCTGTGAGCCCAGTAGTGTCTGGCCAGGATCCATTCGTTTCTGTCTTCTATCCTCCAAAGCTGTTAGGCTCCCAGCCTGGGCTGCCTGCCTGCCCCATAGCAGAGCACTTTGTAGCTCAAGGTCATATGCCAGGGGAACTTTCTGCTCTCTGACTCCCTACATCAAGCTTGGAAGACAAAATAACGTAAGTCAAGCTAGATGCGAGGCCAGGGTGATTATCTGAGCTTCACTCTTTTCAGAATTATGTCACAGAAATAATAGTATTTGATCAGATAAACCTTCTTAGCAATGAAGTATTTGGGGGAAAAAAATACCGTGAAGGGGCATCTTTTTCTGTCTAATGCTACTTAGTGGCTCACCATACATACCCCATTGTTTAGCTCAGGTTTCTCTGGCAAACTCTTTTGTTCAACACATACTTACCCAAGATCTCCGAAATGGCAGGCTCAGAACAATGAGAGCTAAATAAGACAGAGTCTGCCCACACTGAACACACGCTAATGGAAGCTAGCGAACTGGCAGCCAGTAATTACACCGCCACACACACGGTGCTCTGGAAGAACGTAAGTGAGTCCTCGATTGTCTTAATTTAGTCCCGATCGAGAATTACCGCACAGAGAAGTGACCGCAGGTCTCCGCTGGGAGATTCCGGCCCCTCGGGTAATCACAGCCCCTCACCTGTGCTTGCATGCGTAGAAGAGCCGTGTGGCCCCTAGAAAGACAGGGAACAGTCGCTGTGTGACGACATCGAGACAGCTTCAGCCCATTGGGGCGTTCACGCCTTTGAGCAGTTCCACATTCAGTCTTCCGGTAGTTTTGTGAGCATTGTGTTGTATTTACTAAATGTTAAGCACTGACTTAGGCCCTTGGACACAAAGATGAAAAATACAGTCGGGGGCACCTGGATGGCTCAGTCCGTAAGCGTCCGACTCTTGATTTCGGCTCAGGTCGTGATCTCAGGGTCCTGGGATCAAGCCCCGCGTCGGGCTCCGTGCTGGACATGGCAGTTGCTTGGGATTCTCCCCCTCCATCTGCCCCACCCCACTTCTCTCTCCTACTCTCTTAAAAAAAAAAAAAAAGAAAAAAGAAAAGAAAGAAAATGAAAAATACAGTTCCTCCCCTTGGAGACTTGAGTCTGGCCCAGTGGGGGCAGGAGCAAAGCTGAGGGGCGGAGAACACAGAGTGTGGTTCTGTGGGGACTTTGGAACTCATGTTCAAGGTCAGTAAGAGAGAAGAGACAGGAAGGAATGCTGCAAAGTTATGGATTTAAGGAGAAGCATGTCCAAAAGAAATTATGAAAGAAACCTCAGTAGCCTAAGAGCGGATTTGAGGGGATGTTCACAGAGGTCACGGAAGACTGCTGCGCCCTTCAGCTTCCACAAAAGTGTTCGTAAGAACAGTAGCAGGTGAGTTATTGCAAGCCTCACATGCCAGGTACCGTTCTAAATGCGGTTCATGCACTTCCGTGTTTAATTTTCATTGTAGACACGCGGGGTTTTGCATTTGTGGAAACCACCCGCGCGGGGATGTTGGACACCTTGCCAGTGTCACATCTTTTCGAATAAGGGAGCTGCGTTCGATCTGGTGCGTTGCCCTGCAGAGCCCCCAGGCTCAACCCCAGCACTGCAGCTACGGCCCTTCAACTGTAGGCACTTGACGGACACAGTTAGGGAAGAGGCTGTTCCCCCCACAGAGCAAATGGGACAGAGGCACCGAGGCGGGAAAGCAGAAGCATGTTCCAGAAGTTCGGAGCATGGGTTAGTAATAGGCAAGTGACGGGATATGAGGATTAGATCCTGGAAAGTAGTAAAGACTGCAGAGTTGGGCTTTTCTTCCCTTGGGTACTTCTGAGCAAGGAGGTGACATAATCACAGCTGGCCCTGGGTGACTCATTGGCAGTTACAGATAGAACTGTAGAGATCTGGCAGGGGAAGGCCAGGTAGAAGGCTATTGTACTGGGGATGTACTGTATGGTGACTAATATAACAAAATAAAAATTATAAAAACAAAAAGTTAATCATAAAAAAAAAGGCTATTGTAACAGTCTAGGCAAGAGATAATTGAAGCCTGCAGGGGGTGGTAGCATCAGGAATGAAGAGGAGAGAGAGAGAGAGGAGAGACATGGAGGAGGGAGAGGTGACAGGACACAGGAGACAAGATATGGGGACGAAGGAGAAATCAGAGGTGACTCTGAGACCTTGACCCCGGGTGACTCCTGATTGGTAGTGCTTTTTTAACAGGAGTGGGTAAGGGTTGAATGTAGGAGAATGAGAGAAGGCTTTTGTTTCTGACGGAGTCCTCTGGCCAGAGAGAATCCAAAAAGTCCCCATCGTGTGATGAAGGCAAGGCCATCTGCTGGGAGCGCAGGGCGCCCGGGCTGGGTTCTGTCTTGTCTTGAGAAGAGGGGGAACCGGGAACAGTCTTAACCCCATGAATCAATCGTAGTTGTTTTCTTGGGCTGTCCGAACAAGTACCACAAACTGAGAAACTTGAATACAAGATGTATCCTCTCACAGCTCTGGAGGCTGGGAGTCAGCGATCAAGGTATCAGTGGGGTGGGTTCCTTCTGAGGGCTCAGAGCGAGTCTGTTTCGTGCCTCTCTCCTAGCTTCCGGTGGTTTGCTGAGAACCCTTGTCACCCCTTGGCTGGTAGAGCCATCCCCCCGATCTCTGCCTCATCTTCACACGTGGCGTTCCTCCTGTATGTGTATCTGTGTCCAAATTTCCCGTCTTGATAAGGACTCCTGTCATATGGGGCTAAGGGTCCACCATCCTGCCTCTAACATGACCTCGTAGTAATCGAAGTAATTACATGTTTAATGGCCTATTTCCAAACTAAGTCACATTCAGAGATCCTGGGAGTTAGGGCTTCAGCGTGTGAATTTGGGGGGCGGGGAATATAATTCAACCCATAACAGTGTATGAGATGAAGGCCTTCTTGCTCTCAAAAGATAACAAGTTTTTTCTTCTCCTTAGGCGCCTTCTAGAGGTTTGTGAGCAAGCCATTATTGGCCTAGAAGATTTTATCACATCTGTAAGGGTTGAGGCCTGTTCACAACTCATTAATGGACTTGCAAACATTCTTAATTAGCAAAAGAATGCCAGTACCCTCTCTGGAACACCATACTGCAGAGAAAGTAGCTGCTTAGCTGGGAGCACACGGCCCAGTTGCTAGAGAACTCTCCCCTGGGAATAGCTGCTTGAGAACGAACAGGTGCAGACTGGAGCCTGAGCTGGGAGTCCCCAGGATATTCAAGGGCAAATCGAGTCCCACATTCAGTACCCAACAGGGAGGGATTGGTGCCCATTTTCTCCTGCTTTGGACATCAAGCTTTGTCAGTAACAATAGTTTACGATTTATAACTCTGTATTTTTTTCTTCTTGGAAAATGAATTCTGTTAGCTTGTCGAAAAGGAAGACAGTCCACTGAAAATCTTTGTTTAAAAGGTATCTGATTTTTTCAGATTCACCCTCATCCTCATAGGCTTATGGGCTGTTACACGCAAGCAGGATCAGAGAAAAACACATCTGGATCAAGGTGTGTAGTCCTTCTCCAGGAAAAGGAAATGCCAGCTCAGAGGGACCTGACACTTCTTTGTCGGATGGCTGTAGGGGTGGGCATCCCAGAGATGGACAGCCGCCCATGAATGAATCACAAAGAGCTCTGCCCTGGGTGTTTATGATTCAGATCCAGTGCTTCCCTAAATCGTTCTTTGGTGGTTTTCCTTTTCTGTGTCGGTATATTTACATTTACACCCCATTTATAGGATTTGGCAGAGCTTGAGGCTGATAGCTTAAACTTTTCCCTTCACTTCCAATTTTCATTGCCCTCCCAATCTCGTATCCCTGAAAATGAGCTTTTCTGAGCTCCTCATTAATTTTTCACTCCTCTCCCTGCGGGAGATTCACAGATACACAGAGCTAGGATTGCAGGCCAAAGAGTGCTTGGCAGGCGACTGCTGCACCCAGCAATAGATTTCAGAAACATCCCTCCAGGGATTTTGACAAGTGAGATGCCCAGGGCCTGCTCGTGCTGTAATTATGGGGTTCCCATTAGACCTTGAGAAAGTCGCACTGTATCCCAGTGTCGGTGTGCTGTGATTTGCTCCTTCTGTTTTTAATTGGGTGTTAAATTAAGAGTATCCATGTGATACACTAGCAAGATCACTGGTCTAACTGTGTGACCGTAGACAAGTGAGTTCACCTTTCTGAACCTTATCTTTTCATCTTCAGAATGTGAGGCTTAGACTACACAATCTCCAAAAGTCTGTTACGTCGAATACTCCTCTCATTTTGACACAGACCGGCATTCTTTTCAAGAAGTATAAAGAAAAGCCATTTAACAGGTTTCCCTCTGTGTCCCTGTTTCTGTGGCCAAAAGCAGGATCTGTGTGTTGGAAGTCTAAAAAATTGACTTCCACCCAGCTTTATGTAAGAAACATGCCACAAAGGAATATTCCCCTTAGAACAGTCCATTGTCAGCTCTCGGTCATGACATTGGAGGCCGTCTCCCAGCCTTCGCTGCCTTCCTTCCCATGTGACCCCATACAGCCATCACTCCTGATTAGAAGATCGAATGCATTTCTTTAGGGACCTTTTAAAAAGTTATCTCAAGTGCTGGAGTTTTGGGTTCCGTAGGACAAGCATGGGCCGGAGACCTCTGTAATGAGCCTAGAGTCTCTGTGAGCATGAACTTGCTCAGCTGGCAAAATTAACCCTATTGAAATGTTTACCCAGCTGTCTTAATTAGAACTGGGGTGTCTGCAGGGTCCACACGGATCAGGCTTTCAGGATGTTAAACTAAATCAGTGGTGCACACGATTTCCTTCTGCAGAGCCCCCTAACATGAGATAACCTTCTGAATATACAGGTGGTCTTCCAAGAGCTAATAATTCGAATGCTCAGTGGATAGAATAGGATAAAAGCTGGTGTTGGTCACCATACACTACCTGTATCTGATGTCTAGAAGCAATTATCTTGGGAATAAACTCTTTTGATCAGGAACCAGGACTGTTCTCTGTGAAAGCTGAATTCCCTTATATTGTCCTCGAGGACAATAGACAATGTCACAAAAAGGAAAATATAAAGCAAGCCTGGTGGAAAAGAAAAGAAAGAGGCGTTAGAGATTAAGTAGTACAATAGTGTGAGAAATGTCTCCACCTAAATTTTATGTCATCCTAGGTTAGAACCTTTTGTAAAAGAAGAAAAGTTTTTAATGGCTCGCTTCCCTGACTAATAGAAAATGAGAAGAAATTTCAGGCTGAGCTTAAAAATGAGAATATTTTTAGAAAAATACAGCAAGCGCTTGGAGTACAGACAGTTTGTTGCATCAACAGGAACTCAGAAATGCGTTGAATAGCCAATGGATTACTTCTTCATCTGAGCAGAGAATAGTACAGAATGCAATATTTAAAACACCAGGTAAGAAATTCCTGAAAATATTACTCTTTTCATGTACCCAGAAGAGTGTTGGAAAATAAAACAGGGGGTTAGAGCAATAATTACTTTGAGTGAAGCTCTGAAAGTACTCAAGTCCTTGGCACAACCCCATTTTCTTTCCCAAATTGGATTCTGCCCCTAGCCTAAGCCCCAAGAGCTCTGTTTCTCATGCATAACGTGAAGGGTTTAGAATATATGGTCTCCGAGGCCTCTGCCAGCTCTAATATTCTTTGGTTTTAAATCAACACATATGGGAAAAACATGTCAACTCT
This sequence comes from Ursus maritimus, assembly GCF_017311325.1. Lineage (NCBI taxonomy): Eukaryota > Metazoa > Chordata > Mammalia > Carnivora > Ursidae > Ursus > Ursus maritimus. The sequence continues at coordinate 24,076,815 of NW_024425564.1, forward strand.
TATTAAGTTTTCAGCTGTGTTCAGATGCAGTAACAGCAAAAATGATAGACACAGTATTTACCCTGTCTGTTAGCAAAATATCTCTCTTTGCATAACATCCTCGCCAAGCACTGCTCCAGGTTATAACTATTTGAAGAGGCTAATATGATTTTATCTGAAAACGAATTTAAGTAAGAAGCCTAAAAGAAATATGGTTTGCCCTTTTAAATGCTGTGGCGGTAAGGCTTTCCTTACAAGGAATTTAGGAATATAAGAACAAATGGTGGCCTTCTTGTTGTTGCTAGCTCTTCTCCTAGTTTGACTAACAATTCAGAGGATTGCAGGTAAGATCCTTCTTGTAGCCCTTTTCTCATGAACTGGACCAGATGTTAATGCCTAAAGAAAAAGAGCACTTACGGGCCAAGTAGGGACAGTTAGGTCTAGGCACAGACTTTTGGGAATAGCACTAACTTCCCTGTGTCGGGCATTCAACACTATTTTTCCTCCTACCTTTGTTTATCCTAATGTTTACATCCTTTTTCTTCTTCCCTTATGAGTCTGAGTCACTAATGGCTCTCACAGGCATCACTTTGCTCAAAGTCATTACACTGGAGATGACTGACCATGAAAATTACATCTTCAGAGCACTGAGGGGAAATACTACTAACCAATAATTTTGTGCCCTGGTAAGACATTGTTCTGGTGAAATAAAAATGTTCTTAGCAATAAAAATCTAGAAGAGTTTACCACGAAGAGATGGTCCCAAAAAGAAATGGAAGAGAATATAATTCAGGAAGAATGAACTAGAACCCATAATAAAGGAGTACAGTGCAGAAAGCAATAATGAGCAAAGAAATTGGCAAAATTTTATAAATATGAATAAGTGCTGATTGTTTAAAAATAACATTATAAGCAATTGAGGGGTTAACTAAATGAAGGCAAAACCAGTGTAGAGGATGATCTGAGTGAAGTTGTTCTTAACTCATTGTATTATTCTGGAGGTGGGAATTAGGAATTCATTCTGAACTTTGCAAGTCAAGTAGCATATTAAATATTTAAGGCTAACCCCTCGAAGAAGAGAAGTAAAATGGATAACTAAACCAGTGAAGAGGGAAAAGGAAGAAGAAAAGAGACCTCATCACCCTAAAAGAAGACAATAAAGAAGGAAAGAAGAAAGGAAAATCATGATATCTAGCACAGAAAAAGAGTAGAAATAAATCCAAATACATCAGTGATTACAATAAACATAAATGTTCTATATATTGCCAATTAAAAGATTGAGATTGCTAAAAAATATATAACAAAAATCCAGGTATAAGCTACTTCTGAAATATACCTAAAACATGAGGATATAGAGAAGTTTAAAGGGCATAGAAAGATACACCAACCAATATTTTTTAAAAGATTTCATTTATTTAGAGAGCACAAGCAGGGGGAGCAGCAGGGAGAGGGAGAAGCAGGCTCCCCACTGAGCAAGGAGCCTAAAACAGGGCTCAATCCCAAGACCCTGGGATCATGACCCAAGCCAGAGGCAGATGCTCAACCAACTGAGCCACCCAAGTGCCCCCCAGCCAATATTTTTTAAACAATGCCAGCTTATCTGCATTAATATCAGACAAAAAATATTTTTAAGTCAAGAAACACTTGTAAAGTTCATTATGTATTGATAAAATGTGCAGTTCATTAGGAAGCTGTAAAAATTCAAGATATGTATGTATGTAACTTGATAGTCTCAAAATATATACAGCAAAAGTTGTCAGAATACAAGGATAAATGAACAAATCTATTAGTGTGTCTCTCAGTAATTGGTCAGACAGACAAAAATAGTAAAGATCTAGAAAACGAAAATATACAATTAACGAGCTGTGAGACAGCCAAAGCTCATTATAAGTACATACATTTAAAAATAAACATCTATATAGTATATGGATTAAAGAATAATCTAGGGGCGCCTGGGTGGCTCAGTTGGTTAAGCAGCTGACTCTTGGTTTTAGCTCAGGTCATGACCTTGGGGTCCTGAGATCAAGCCCCGCCTTAGGCAGCATGGAGTCTGCTTGTCCCTCTCCCTCCCTCTGCCCCTCTCCCTGCTCTCTCTCTCTCTCTCTCAAATAAATAAATAGAATCATAAAAAAATAAATTATGCTCAATAGTAAATGTTTAGAACTGACTGAAAATAAATATATTACATGTCAGACACATATGAAATATAAAACAGCAAGTAGAAGTAAATGTATAACCTTAAAGGCATACCTTTGAAAAAAGACTGAAAAGAGCCAAAGTTAATCAGAAAATAGTGAAACAATAAATAAGATCCATAACACCTTCAAAACAGTTATTTGAAAAAAACATCTAAAATAGATTTTAAAAATCTAGCAGAATTATTTAAAATAAAGATGAAAGTTTAAAAAAATACCAGAAAAGAATGTAGCTACTGATAGAGTGGCCTTTTTAATCAAAAGGAGAAACTGAACAATTTATATACAGAAACTTAAAAACCAAAGTTAGAAAGACAGCTTCCCAGGAAATAATATGAGTGAGTGGCCGAAATGGATGCTAATAGAAAAACCTGAATAAATTATAATCAGTATCCAATTTAAATCAGGGAGTTTAGCAGCCCTCTTTCTTTTCTAAATCTTTTTTTTATTGAGAAATGATTTACATACAGTAAAATTCACCCTTTCTCATGTATTAGTTGTGAGTTTTGATAATTCTGTATAGACACGTATCCCGACCACAATTAAGATAGTTTTTTTGCTCTAAAAAATTCCCTCATGCCCTTTTGTACACAACTCTTTCTCCCACCCCAAGCCCAGTAACAGTCGATCTGTTTTCTGTCCCTGTCCTTTTGTCTTTTCCAGAATGATACATAAATGGAATTAAGAAAGTTCATAGACTTTTGAGAATGCATTTCAGATTCATCCATGTTATGGTGTGTAGCAGTAATCCATTCCTTTTTCTTGAGAGTAGTATGGGATTGTGTGGGTATACCAGTGTATCCATTGGACCAGTTGAATGGCTTTCAGGTTGTTTCTAGTTTGGGGCAATTATATGTAAACATGTTTTCATTTCACCTGAGTCAATAACAGAGTGAGGTTGCTGGGTCATATGCTAAGGGTTTACCCTTAGCAGAAATTGCCATGCTGTTTTCAATGTGATTGAATTTCTACTTGCTTTGTGCTCTCATCAGCACTTGGTATTGTCCATTCTTTAATTTTAGCCATTCTAATGAGTGATGTCTCATTGTGGCTTAAATTTTCATTTCCCTAATGATTAGGGATGTTGAGCATCAGCTTATGTGCTAATGTGCTATTTTTATATCTTTGTTCAAATCTTTTGACAATTTTTTAAAAATTTGGGTGGTTTTTCTATTACTGAGTTTCAGACTGTGTCATATATTCTGGATAAATATTATGTGTAGGAGTTTAAAATCACCCTTCTTAAAAATGAAAATGATAGGCCTAGATGGTTATTTAGCCAAATTCTACCATACTGTCAAGGAACAAATTATTCCAGAACACAGAAAATGAGAGAAAGCTCCCCATTCTGTTGTATAACCACAGTACCAAAAAGACATTATGAGAAAGAAAAATCTGTAGATCAACTTTACTTTCAAACATAGATTGAATATTATCAAACTAAACCCAGTAATTGGGGGGGGGGTCATATCCAAGTGGGGTTTATCCATTCAAGAACAGGTGAACATTAGAAAATGTATTAATGTAATTTGCCATATGACCATATTAAGGAGAAAATCCTATAATTATCTCAAAAGAAGAAAAAGCATTTGGTGAACTTTAACATCCATTCATGGCATTAAAAAAAAAATGCAGCAAATTACAAATGAAAGCAGACATCTTAATTACCTGGTAAAGTATAGCTACAAAATGGTGAAGCACTAGAAGCATTCTTTCTGGAGGATAGCTAGAAGAGAAGAGTGTTCACGCTTACTATTTCTATTTACCACCGTCTGGAGGTCCTACCCAGAAGAATGAGATACGGTGCTTTCTACATAGAGAGTACAGGAGAATCCATGGAGAACTTAGAACTAATATGGAAGGGGGGCTCCTGGTTGGCTCGGTCGGTAGACCATGCAGTTCTTGATCTTAAGCTCATGAGTTTGAGCCCCACATTGGGTGTGGAGCCTACTTAAAAACAAACAAAAAACCTAATATGGAAGGTTTGGCAAGATGGTTGAATACAAGATTAGCATATATTAAAAAATCAATAGAAGCCATACGTAATAGATAAAAGTAATAAGAAAACATAACGGTAATTTGTAAGAATTTATTCTTGATAGGCCAAAACAGCCACTCAGAACTATGGCTGTAGTTTCTGTAGTTGATTCTCTTTCACTCATAAAGGACTTGACTCCTTATGTTGGCACTAGAAGAAATCTGATTCTCCCTATACATTCCAGCTTCTTTACAAATACCTGTTCCCAATGGTCTGTCCCCTGTGTGCGTATATACTGATCCATTTCATTTCATTCCCAAACCTTTGTAAAGGAGCTGCTGTGTTTCTGGCAGTTATCTTATCAAGCACCCATTTACCATGTTTCCTTTATTAGATCTGGAAAATTTGCCTCTACTCATGCTATTCATGGCCCTCTCAAAACACAGGTCAAATAGTCTTTGTTTTGGCCTCTGTTTCAGTATATAACTTTTTTTTTTCTCCCTAACTTGGCCCATCTTTGATTCTAAACTTTTTGGATATCAGAAAATTGTCCCCATAGTAATCCTGGAAAAGGCCTTCTAAGGTCAACTTCAACATTTAAATGACTTTTACCTGCAGGGAAACAGAGGATATAGTGCAGAACACAGTAAAATATTTTCTCCTGTGCTCTCAAGAGCAGGGACAGCATGCTATTATTCAATTTTGTATCCTGTAACAGAGTCTTACAGAAAGAGGTGCCGATTATATATATTTTTAAATTTTTTATTATGTTAGTCACCATACAGTACATCCTTAGTTGTTGATGTAGTGTTCCATGATTCATTGTTTGCATATCCGATTATATTTTTAATGGATTATACAAAACCTGAAAGGTCCAGAAAACAGAGTGATTCATTTTAGATGTTCCACAAGCAATAGGAAGGTGGTCCTTCATTCCTTCTAATCCCCTTTACCTCTTTGTCATTGTGCAATCATAAAGCAACCTCCTATAGGTCTTTGTTGGACCTGGATAAAAGTGCAAATAGAGTCGCTCTCCCCTTGGCTTCCTCTTCCCACCCTAGGCCTGTCATCCCCCACCACAAGGAACCTCTGGGGCATGAGTGTGGACACCCACCAGCCCACTACTCACGCTCCATCTTCTGGAAGCTCTTGGCCATCTGGGCAAGAAATTCAGTGGTCCCAAACACCCAGTGCTCAGAATGTGGTTTAAAAGTGGGTGCAGGATTCAGGGTGTACCCTTGGCCCAGACATCTTATCCTAAATGTGGAGGGTCAGAGGTAGGAGGAAGGGTCCTCTTAGGTACCAGGAACAGGGCAGGATTTTTCTGCTGCCTGTGCAACCAGGAATACATCAGCTCGTTTCCTGAAGAATTCTGACTCAACATACTCTCCTCTTTTAAGTAAAATCATAACATGTAAGAACTTAAAGAGACCTTTGAAAGCATCTCATCCAAACTTTTCATTAACTGAGGAAACCAAGGCCATGGAAATGAACTGACTTGCCAATGGTCATGTGACAAGGTCAGCATTAGACAACTAATAGAAAACCAGGTCTCCAGGGTACAAATAATGCTTCCCATTATCGTTCTTCCAGCTTTGTATTCACTGCCTGTCACGGTAGTTCCCCCAGTGCTTTGGCAGACTGTGTTGCTTAGCTCTGTTGCTATTGAGTAAAACTGGCAAATTGAAACCACAGTGCAGCAAACTCTGCTTGGAGGGCAGAGGAAAATGTATCCACATGCTTTCAGCATCTCCATAACTCCTAATTGTGGGGAAAAAATTCCATGTGATGAATAGGATGTCCTTTAGAATCAGAAGTGGACACCAGTGAGCTATCAGATAGGCTGAAACGCCAGAAGCCAGGTAAATACAATGGAAAGGAATAGCATTGCATTGTTGGCTTTTATTAAAGTTGTCCATTTTCGTCCCTTCCAAGTTCCCTCCAGAGTAACATACCCAAGACAACTATGCTGCATGCAGCATGGCACCATAGACCAGCCATGTCTCAGCCTTGCGTGCTGTAGCTGGAATTCCCTGATTTTATTCTGAGAAGTGAAGTGAGAAGAAAAGGAGGAAAATAGCTCAGAAAAATAGCTCTTCTTCATTCCTTTATGTCATTCTTTCAATAAATATTTATCAAATGGTTTCTAGATACTAGGACCTGGGCTGGGTACTAGGACAGGAGGTGAACAAGGCACAGATAGTCCCTGCTCTTGAGTATTTTCCAGTCTAATGGGAGAGAATCATAGGAGATCCTTGAGAGGGAAAAGCAGTGCGTGAAAGAGCTAAGCCAACAATGTGGGGAGCCCTGATAGAGCAGAAAGCAAAAAGGAGCGCTACCTGTTAGCAAGCATGGTGGAGGAGCTCGGTGCTTTGCTGCTGAGCAGATGAGGACTCATGTTCTTCATCTTCGTGGAGAACAAAGTGAACTACAGCTGGAGGGATTCAGGTGGGAAGTAACATTTACATATTTTTAAAAGCTTTTAGGATAGGAAATAGACACCTAGAGGAGATTATGGACTATTCTTATCTGATCATCTTTAAAGCATACCCCCTGGCATAGGGTGGTTTAGCCATGATCTTGTTTGTGTCTGGGAATGATGAATCCGGGAACCCCTTGAGGTCACTGCAAGCTCCATTTGCGTTTATATGGTTGGCAGAATGCTTAGTGATGTTGGACAATACGTATCTAGTTTGTTATTTAGGAAGTGACACTACAGTGTTTAAAACAGATGTTAGATTTTGTGAACTATGGGTGAGATATAAGTAAGTCAAAAGCACCTAGTTTTTATTGCACTTTTTAGTGGATTAATACTGAATTACAAAGAAGAGGCATCTTCTGAGACAGCCATATAGTTTTATTTTTATTGTTTTTGCAACAACTTTATTTTTTTTTTTTAGTTTTAAGTAGTTGTCAGCATTTTATTTATGAAAAATATTTTTACACATGCATAGCTGACCTATAACGTTAAATTAGTTTCAGGTATATAACAGTGATTGAACAACTATTATGTTTTGCTACGCTCGCCGCGAGTGTAGCTACCATCTGTTATCGTACATTATTACGGTACCATCCACTATATTTTCTATGCTGCACTTCTCATTCCCCAATTTATTCTCCATAACTGGAAGTCTGTATCTCCCATTCCCCTTCATCCATTTTGCCCATCCCCCCACCCACCCTTCCCTCTGGCAGCCATCAGTTTGCTGTTTATATTTATAGGTCTCATTTTGTTCTTTATTCATTTGTTTTTTTAGATTCCGCATGAGTGAAATCGTAAAGCATTTGATCTTTCTCAGTCTGACTTATTTTACTTAGCGTAATACCTTCTAGGTCGATCCCTGTTATTGCAAATGGCCCTATCTCTTCCTTCTTTATGGCTGTGTAATTTTCCATTGTGTATATATACCACATCTTCCTTATCCATTCGTCTGTTAATGGACACATAGATTGCTTCCTTATCTTAGCTATTGTAAATAATACTGCAGTAAGCATAGGAAATTAATGTTTTCATTTTCTCTGGGTAAATACCCCACAGTGGAATTATTGGCTCATATGGTATTTCCATTTTTCAATTTTTTGAGGTACCACCATACTGTTTTCCACAGTGGCTGCACCAATATAAATTCCCACCAACAGTGCGTAAGAATTCCTTTTTCTCTACATCGTTGCCAACACTTATTATTTCTTGTTTCTTTCTTTCTTTTTTTAATTTTAGCCATTCTGACACGGTGTACAGTGATATCTCATTGTGGTTTTGATTTGCATTTCCGTAATAATGAGTGATGTTGAGCATATTTTCATGTTCTGTTGACCACCTCTGTGTCTTCTTTGGAAAAATGTCTATTCAAGTCCTCTTGACTATTTTTTAATTGGACTATTTTTTTGGTTGTTAAGTTGTATAAGTTCTTTATATGTTTTGGATATTAAGCCCTTATTGGATGCGTCATTTGCAAATATCTTCTTCCATTTGGTAGGTTGGTTTTTGTTTTGTTGCTGGTTTTCTTCACTGTGCAGAAGCTTTTTATTTTGGTGTAGCCCCTATGGTTTATTTTTGCTTTTGTTTCTCTTGCCTTAGGAGACATATCTAGAAGAATGTTAAGGCCAATGTCAAAGGGATTACTGCCTGTGCTCTCTTCTAGGATTTTTATGGTTTCAGGTTTCACATTTAGGTCTTATTTTTGTATATGGCTTTAGAAAGTGGTCCAGTTTCATTCATACGTTGAAATCCTAACCCCCAGTGTGACTGGATTTGGAGGTGAGGCCTCTGGGGAAGCAGTTAAGGATAAACGAAGATAAGGGAGAGGCTGTAATCTAAGGGGAGGGGTGTCCTTGTTAGAAAAGACCCCAGAGAGCTTGCTTGCCTTGTCTCTCTTTGCACCAAAAGAAGAGGTCACATGAGCACACAGAAAGAAGGCAGCCACCTGTAAACCCAGAGAAATCTCAGGATGAAACCTACCTGGCCAGCTCCTTGATCTTGGATTTCCCAGCCTCCAGAACGCTGAGAAATACATTTCTGTTGCTTAAACCACCCAGTCTGTGGTATTTTGTTATGGTGGCCCTGAGACCCTCCCCATTTCCAACACCACTTATAAGAGAGGAAACACAGCTGAGGCTGTGGCACCGTTAATGGCCTATTAATTTATAAGATAAACCAATAAACTAAAAACAGAACATACTCCCCTTTCAGTGTGAGTGATTTAAATTAGGTGTCAGTGGCAGTCTTCATCACCATCGTTGACGCTGCTCTCTTTTGGTGGTGCTCTATTGGTCTATGGGATGCAGATAAAGCGGGCATGGTCTCTCCCTTTTAGGATTCTTGATGTTGTTGATTTCAGTCATTTAACAAAGAAAAATGGTGTGGGAGACCCCACAGCATCCTAACTTTACTGTGGCATTCCTCTGCGGTACTAGGGAGCCTGAAAAAATAAACCTCCCCACAAGGGGAAGATGAAGGTGAAGAGTGGGAGAGGGAATATGACCTTGAACTTAATTTGGAAATATAATTCATACGCACTTTTAACAACTAAAGTGGATTGCTTTGAAGTTCCCTGTTAGGTCAAAGATTCATAAAACTGGGGCGCCTGGGTGGCACAGCGGTTAAGCGTCTGCCTTCGGCTCAGGGCGTGATCCCAGGGTCCTGGAATCGAGCCCCACATCAGGCTCCTCTGCTATGAGCCTGCTTCTTCCTCTCCCACTTCCCCTGCTTGTGTTCCCTCTCTCGCTGGCTGTCTCTATCTCTGTCAAATAAATAAATAAAATCTTAAAAAAAAAAAGATTCATAAAACTAACAGGGTAAGTTATCAAGAGGAAGAATTGGGTTTTGATCCGTTGGCTTGTCACATGTTATGTCTATGTGTTACGTCATGTAAGTGTAAGAAGTCAAGCAGATAGGAACTGTAGCAGTTTTCGAAACCCAGAAAGTAGAAGGGAGGTCTCTCTTGATGTGTGTATTTCTTTTAACCGTGTGCTTTCCAGTTGCTAGCATCTGGATAATCACAACTAGGGATGACGTGCTTTTCCTTCGTGCTCCGTAGTTTTTTAAACCTCGTCCCCACAAATGATGTTAACTTCTGAGATTTTATGCCATTCCACAAACTGCTGGTGTATTCAGGCAGGTGATGGAGGTTGAAATGAGTCTTTCCAACCCATGCCTTTCTTTTTTCTCTTTCTCTATTTACCAACATGATTCCCTGGATCGAAATCAAATTGATAAGGAAATAAATTTGACCGTTTCTTTTCCACTCCCCCGGTACACATTTGTTGATCCTAAGAGCAAACATTAGTGATTGGCTCATTTACAAGACTCTCTAAAGGTAAAAGAGAAATTCCTCCCCTGATTAGAGATTAAGCTAGTGCTTCAGATCCTTTAGACACATAGGCTAAATTAGAAGTAGTTGGACAGCCCTTAGAGGGCAGGTGGAGCCTTGGGAGGGAAAGCCACTAACATATGTGTCCTGTTACTCTGTAAAAAAAGCATGCTGGAGAAGCTTCTTTAGGAAAGGGAATGAAGGGTAAGCCTGGGTGGCTCAGTTGGTTAAGCAGCTGCCTTCGGCTCCGGTCATGATCCCAGGGGTCCTGGGCTAGAGCCCCGCATCGGGCTCCCTGCTAGGCAGTGAGCCTGCTTCTCCCTCTCCCTCTGCCTGCAGCCCCCCCCCCGCTTGTGCGTGCACGCTCGCTCTCTCTTACTCGCTCACTCTGTCAAATAAATTTTTTTTTAAATGGAAAGCGAATCAAGTCTTGGTGACTCTGTGGATGCAGATTACTATTAGTAATAAAACTTGCAAGGCTGTGGACATTAAAAAGGAAGGAGGACATCGTAGGAAAGAGAGCAAGTGCAAAGTCTGCAGCCATGACGAAACCCAGAGAATTGATGTTTGTGTGGAATTTCTTAGTTTTTTAGTTTTTTCTAAAATATTTTGACTTGGGGTATAAGTGAGGATTGTGACAGTTTTGTTTATTCAGTAAAGCTTTTGTATTACTTTTAGGGAAGGTCTCTCTATGAAGAGGTGCCAGAAAAAATAACAAGTGAAGATTGGATCTATTCTATGAATAGTTTCTAGAAGCACGTAGCTTCTCCTGCCTGTCACGCATGACCACTGGAATGCTGAGAAGGCGTTGTATCTGCACTCAAAAGGAAAAACAAAGGTGGTGTAGAAAGGCAGGATAGCACAAGTTTTAGATGGCTAGGGGAGAACTGCTCTGATATTTACAAAAGACAGAAAGGGGGGAGTGAGGGAGGAAGAAAAAAGAAAAGCCTCGGGCTCTTTGCTCTTAAGGATTCATAAGGTAGAGGGGAAATAATTAGAAACTGAATTTCCCATAAATGCAAATCTAGATGTCAGGCATTCACCATTTTTCCAGAAACTCCTTGCAACCTACATGGTTGGAAGTAGGGTCCGTTTGAGCTCTCTTGAGCTCTGCTTGTATTCAAGATAAGGAATACTGTTTATAAATCTCCAAATGGTCTCCTGGATGATAACTTTATATGTTTTTGACTAGAAAGCAGTAAACCAATTCAAGATGGATTTATTTCTAAGAAAGTATTATCCGTGTTGATGCAAATTAATCTCTGCCTTGCCCTCCCTAATTCCTTCTTCCCTGCTCTCGTCCTGCTGCCCCCAGCAATGGTAGAAGGAGTGATTGTACTCTAAAGTAATTGGGTGTAATTATTTTTACACTTTATCCTGAGTTATTTGTAGTAATATTCCGCGGTTTGATCTTGGTTGTTAGAGCAGAGGAAAGCTCTTTTACTTTTGAGCTTTGAGAAACCACGCACCTTTCTACCAGGAAACTGGTTTAAAGCTGAAGAATGTCCCTTTTGCCCTGGCCGACTGGCTGATTCAGAGCCAGATTCCCCTCCAGCCGTGGAGGATTGCCCTACTGAAAGCGTCGTAAACCCAGCGGCCTCAACTGGGCCTCATGTCCTCTCTGGCCATCCTACTCTGCTTCTCCAGAATGTTCACGCCGCCACTGTCCTTAGTGACTCCACTTTTCTCTAGCATCTTACTTCCTCCCCGCTCCCGATCCCCGACTCCTCCCGCTCCCGATCCCCGACTCCTACCGTCCCCACGCGATTTTACCTTAGGAGCCTGGTGTAGACAGCAGCCGCCCTCAGGCAAGAATGCTCCCGGCTTCCTACTCCCTACCCCTTCTCTGCCTCCTCCTGCTGAGCTGGAGGAAGGTCCCTCTACCTTCTGAAGATCTGTCTGGCCCCTACTTTCCTACCTAGACAGAACCTCATATCCCCTCCTTTCTCTCCTAGGGTTCCGTTTTCACTTGTTGCTAGCTCTTGTCCCTACACAAAGATGCCCTTAGCGCCTTCCATGTTCAAAAGCTCTGCCTTGACCCTGTTGTTCCGGTGCCGTCCTTTCTCTGCTCCCGGCCGAGCTTCTCACCTTGCTCCTGGCTTTACTGCAGCTGCTCCTTGGAGGTCCATTCCTTTCTTCTTCTTCTTCTTCTTTTTTTTTTAAGATTTTATTTATTTATTTGACGGAGAGCGAGACAGCCAGCGAGAGAGGGAACACAAGCAGGGGGAGTGGGAGAGGAAGAAGCAGGCTCATAGCGGAGGAGCCTGATGTGGGGCTCGATCCCAGAACGCCGGGATCACGCCCTGAGCCGAAGGCAGACGCTTAACCACTGCACCACCCCGGTGCCCCAGAGGTCCATTCCTTTCTGTGACTACTTCCAGTTTTACTTTCTCTTAACATCCCGAGGACTTTTCCCCAGTGAACCAGTTCCTCTTCTGCATAAGGGGTGTGGTTTGGAGTGTTGGGGTCTAGAGCCAATGGCCAGGAAAGTAGTCTTAAGACGTCTTTGGTGCAAAAACGTGGTTTTGTGAAAGCAGGGGGGACAGGACCCATGGGCAGAAATTGTTGCATTGGGGTCATGAAGAGCGGCTGAGTATATAAGATTTTCTGTCCTGGGGCGCCTGGGTGGCACAGCGGTTAAGCGTCTGCCTTCGGCTCAGGGCGTGATCCCGGCGTTATGGGATCGAGCCCCACATCGGGCTCCTCCACTATGAGCCTGCTTCTTCCTCTCCCACTCCCCCTGCTTGTGTTCCCTTTCTCGCTGGCTGTCTCTATCTCTGTCGAATAAATAAATAAAATCTTTAAAAAAAAAAAAAAAGATTTTCTGTCCTGTAGAGGGGAGGATGACGTCAAGGTTTCAGGAAATTTAATCTATAGGTTTCTGGAAGTTTGGCTGTTATTAAAATTGCTTTTTTTCCTTGTAAATCATTAAGAGACTCGTGTCCTGCATAACTGTGATCTCTTGGTTTTCCTCTAGCAAAGCATTAATGTTAAGACAACTGGGCATTCCTGGAGCAGTGTCACTCTGCTGCCTCAGGGACTTGTCAGCGGGCTCTGAGTTGTGAGGAAATTTAGTTTTCCATCTGCCTTTGTTTCTCACACAGAAGGACCAATCCCTCTTCTCTTGGCTTAGGTTTCATGCACTCTCCTGCTTTTCCTTGTCTCTCCCCAGTGCCTAACCGTTATAGTCCATGCAGCTTTGATCCTGAGCCCCCTTCTCCTCTGTACCCCGTCTCTAGAACATTTTCATCCTGCACGTGGCTCCACATATCACCTATGTGCTGATACAACCCAAGTTTAGATTTCTGTCCATTGCCATCCAGATTTCCTCCGAAGGTCCAGACTCACACTTGATATCTCCAGTCTCTCTCACAAGGACCTCAAATTGACAGTCGTCAAAATCAGGCTCATCATCTGCCTCCCCAAACCCCATCCTTCTCCTGTGCTTCCTTCCTCCACCCTCACTCTTACTCAAGATAAACACAGCAGTGATTCTGAGCACCTCCCTGTCTACCACATTCAGTCTTGAAATCCTGTTCATTTATTGGACGTGTTCATTTGTCTCTAGTTCCCATGATTCCTTCCTAAGCCAACCTCCACGGTCTCTCGTCAGGACTATGACAACAGCCTCCCCTGGTCCCCTCACGACCACTTCGGCACCCTGTAATCAGTTCTCTGCTCTGTTGCAACAGTCAACGTGGTCGTATTCCTCCTTTAAAACATTTGTATAGCTTCCAGCATGCTTATAAAGTCCAGAATCCTTTACACAGTCTACAAGACCCTGCTTGAGCTAGCGCTGCCTGCAAGCCTCCTGCAATCCCAGCCACCCTCCCCTGGCACAGCCACATGGCCTTTCCTATGCTGGTAGTTCCCACTCCATGGCTCTGGTGCATGTCCACCCAGTCTTCAACTCTTATGCCTTCAGACTTGTCCAAATGTCACTTGCTCCGATATCCTCCAGTTTAAAACAGGCACCACAGCCATAGGCATTCATCGTGCCGTTGTGTTGCCATAGAATTTCTCTCAATTCAGAGTCCTGCGTCTCTTCTGATGATCAGACATCTGTCACCCACAGCAGACTGCCCGCTGGGGGCCCTCTGTCTGTGCAGTCCTAGATGCTCCTGGCACATGGGAGGTGCCCAATGATCGTTGCTGAATGAATCCGTGAGTGACAGATAAATAGAAACATCCTCCTGGAACTGACCTGGAGCTCTGGTGGCTCAGACTGGCTTCTTCAGTGCTGCTGGTGACAGGACAGGCCCTGTTCCCTGGTGTGTAACTGCCTCTGGAGTATAGCAATGAGTGTTCCTGTTCCCCATCAAAAAATCACTCCTAATGGTGATGTTCTGTGTATATGTATTTGAAGCCTTTTACCTTCTGCCTGTGAAGAGTGTTTACTCTAAGAATTTCTAAGTAGACATGAAAGGTAACTCATCTGCTGAAATCCAAACATAGTTATATTGACCTAGGAAGATGGCATTAGCTTGGAATGTTTCAACAGGTGCAATTCGTGCTTGAACACATCTTTTCAGTTTACACTTTACCGTGATAGTTGCTTTTTTTTTTAAGTTGGGAAGAGAAAATACACATTTGAAAGTTAGTCCGTACCCCATTGAAAGTCCTCTATAATTTCCAAGTGCTGTGGATGATGGTAAATCAGGAAGGGTGGCCGGCTGATTTAGTGTCACAACCAGGTTAGTGTTACTCTGCTCGACTGCATAACAATCAGTGATATTCAAACACACACGGACTGTGCTGTGAAGCCCTCGTGGTGAAGGAAGGAATAACAGAAATAAAATTGAGGAAAGGAAGGTATACGCTATCACAAAAGACAGAAGCCCCAAGCCATGCTATTGTACTGAGGCTAATCACCAGCAGAAAGTTTCATTTTCTCTTGATTAAAATTTCAAATTGTTTCCATTTGAATCTTCTTTCCACCTATCTCACATTAATACAATAATGGCATTTGAGTCAAGGTACGTCTTGAAACCTCTGAACAATCACATTCACAATTTCAGGCTCTCAGAATAAAATAGTTTTTTCCCAGATTTGCAGAAGAGAATTACAGACCCCACTGAAGTCCTGGCCAACTGTTTTAATTCCCAACATGGGAATGTGATCAGTTGTCTGCCTGGGGTAGATAAGCCACAAAACTGTGGACATACACTATTCTGTAAATGACAGAAGAAAAAAAATGCTTCTTTGAGCTTCCCCCAGCCGACCTCCAAAATTGTGTCCCTATGCACATCTACACCTGTTATGTTTATTCATTTATTCCTCTTCTCCCCTTTAATGGCACTCTTGGTATTCCTGTTTCCCACATTCTTAAATCCCAAATTGTGAACTGGCTGGTTGGTTGGTATTTTAATATAATTGCCTTCACCAAGTTGTGTGATAATCAGCTTCAGGAAACCCTCCGTGGAAATGAACTCATCAGTCGACAGGCACGTACCGGGCAACTGTGAGCTGTAAGGAAGGATTCTCTAGAAGATGAAGAGATTGATGCTTGAGCCCTGTTCATAACTCCCCAGGTACTTGGCGAGGCTCAGGTAATTGGGATAAACGAAAGGGCAGAGACAAGAGGTAAAGAGATGTCCCAGATTGCAATTGTAATGACTTGAGTTTATTTCTCCTGGTTCTTCTCTTATATATCAGAATCTTTTGAAGATCTTATTAAAACTCATGTTCCTGCTCACACCTCCCCCCCCCCCAACAACCCTCCAGAGATTCTGACTCAGTAAATCCTAGATAGGGCCCATCCATTTTCATTTTTAGAAGCTTCCTAGGGATACAGCTGCTAGCAGCCTGACCATACTTTGAGGATAACTGGTTGAGCTGGTTTCACTTAACCAGCTAACAGTGGGAACTGGTTCAGCCCAGCCAACAGTGGGAAGAGCTGACCCGTAATTTCCCTACCCCACTCTTTGCCATTTTGCAATAAACCTGTGTTAAGAACTAAGAAATGACAGTGGAACCTTTAGTCATGTAACCCACAGCATCAAAATATGATGGGCATGGAACTCAAGACACCATATTCAATGGTGACCATATTCCATGGGTGCAGATAGCACTTAGGCTGACCGGGGTAGAAACTTACAGAAGCTACATTGTGTTTCCGGACTCCCAGAGAAGAGGTAGGAAAGGGCGAGACATCTCTGAAGAGAAAAAGAAGCTTAACTTTTTCTGTAAGAATGCCAATCACCAGCTCAGGGGTGCGGCTCTGGGGTGCTGCTTAAAAGCAACAGAGAGGCCCACCCTGTCCGCGGAGGAGCCTCCTTGGGTAAAGTCTGGTGCTTGGAATGCTGGGTTTCACGGGGGGCTTCTTGCTGCCCTGGGGTAAATACCCCACGTGGTTTCCAAGAGGTCCTGTCCCGCTGGACACCCACTCTCTCGATAGCCCGGAGAACCTCTGAAAAGGCTTTTTCCAACCAGTGAGAACAGGCTTGTCAGAATCTTGCTAACTGGGAAGACATTTGTCTTGCTCGTTGACCCCGAGTCGCGGCTCTGCGATCAGAATCGCGCTTTGCTTTGTTTTCCCTGAGGGGGAAGCAGTTGCCAAGGGCTTAACAATCGGCTTCTAACAAGCCCCGTGGAAGGAGCGGTTGATTGGGCTGGAGGAGAAACAATACAGTTAAGTTTCAGACTAATCATTAGAGTTCAACTTTGACCCAATTGTTCCAGAGATTCAGTAAAACCCCTCTGCTTGGCTTGGAGTAAGGGAGTTTCTGGGTGTGTTGGAGAGGGTCATCGGCAGTGTGGAAAAAAACCACAGTTCGGTGATTTGGAATATTTTCTTACTCTCAAGGGATCAAACCCCAAAATGAGCAAACATTGTAAATCTCCATGGTAGGTTCTGTAATTAGAAATGAAAGGCCGGGAGAATTTTAGTATTTAAGAGCATAGCCTGTTCACTTACAACCATTACACTATGAATTATGTGTATTGTTTTGTCGTGTGTGCGTGTGTGTGTGTGTGTGTGTGTGTGTGTGGTGTGTTTGGCTTGGGAACATTGCAGAGCAATCGAGGCTGTGGCTACGGCTGTTGTAGGTACGTAGCTCCACGGGGGGCAACCTCAAGGATGTGTAGGATTGCACTGGGAGAAAAAAAAAAAAAAACGTGTTTCTATGTATATCTGGTTTTAGCAGCAAAATCTGTTCTTATTTTGAAAAGCTCGCAAAACCTCCCGGCGTAATAGCAGCCTATACTGTGATGAAAACGTAGCTGACGTTGCATCATGCGTTCTTCATATGCAAATCATACCTTTTAAAATAATCTCTAAAGTGACAGACGGACAGGCATTCGCTGCCTCCTTTATAGCCAGTCGGCCTCTAACCAAGCCGTCGCTTATCAAAGAAGCTTATGACCTTTACTTCATTTTTTGCAGTGTAAGACGGTCCAAACTGCTATTTTATTTCTTCACGGAGAGGCTCAGCCTGGCCAGGCTCGAATGTGATTGGAATTAGTTTTATGACACCATCAAAACAAAAGAGATACATTTCTACTTACTTCCACCTA
Source organism: Ursus maritimus (assembly GCF_017311325.1). Taxonomy (NCBI): domain Eukaryota; kingdom Metazoa; phylum Chordata; class Mammalia; order Carnivora; family Ursidae; genus Ursus; species Ursus maritimus. The sequence continues at coordinate 24,094,292 of NW_024425564.1, forward strand.
TTAAGGTTTGTCACAAATACGGCCTGGAAACATTCTAAATAAATTACTTTGCCCTGTTGGAAAAAGTGCCATGCTGTTAATTTTATTGCTTTTCTGGCAAGCACATTAGTGTTAAGCAGTAGATATAATTGGAGGCATGTTATAAATTAGACATCACTGCTGTTGAACACAAAATCTATCTTTAGATGTAGGAAAACATCTTCAAGCAAACAAGCATTTCAAGAGCCTCCCATTCAATTGCCATCCCACCCCCCAAAACAACACATGACCTTAGCACATTTCACCAGATACAAAAAAAATTTGCTTTAAGAAACATTTTTATGAAAGAGAAAGAATGATGAATTGTTACAGACTACAGGGGACTAAAAAGAGAAATGTTTACAAAACTCAACTTGAGGTTCCAGATGGGATCCAGAAAAAAAAAAAAAAAGGAAAAATAGGTGAAATGTGAATAAAGTCTGTAGTTTAGTTGATAATGTGTGCAACAGGAGAGTCGCACTAAGCCCTAGCAGTGGTTTGTTGATTGTTGTGAGAATTTGCAAATATTTTCCACAGTCTTGGGATGGTGACTGTATTACTTTCGTAATAAGAAATCATAGTAGCAGTAACAGATGTGACAGTTTGCAGAATTGCCATTACTTTGCCAACATCCCAGTCCCTGCAGTAACTTCTTGAAATGAACTTTTCTTCTTTCTGAAACTATATATATTTTTAAGTGTAAACATGTTAACATGGGGTAGAAATGTTTCTTTGAACTTTTAAATTTGAACTGATTGTAGACCTACAGAAAAGTTGCAAATGTAGCTCAGACCTTCTTAATACCCTATACCTTGCTTCCGCAGTGTTGGCATCCTGTACAACCACAGTACGTGATCGAGGGCAGGATATTAACATTGTACCACATGACCAACTAAACTACAGACTTTATTCACATTTCACCTATTTTTCCTTTTTTTTTTTTTTCTGGATCCCATCTGGAACCTCAAGTTGAGTTTTGTAAACATTTCTCTTTTTAGTCCCCTGTAGTCTGTAACAATTCATCATTCTTTCTCTTTCATAAAAATGTTTCTTAAAGCAAATTTTTTTTGTATCTGGTGAAATGTGCTAAGGTCATGTGTTGTTTTGGGGGGTGGGATGGCAATTGAATGGGAGGCTCTTGAAATGCTTGTTTGCTTGAAGAAAAATTTCATGGAGGCCTTTCCAATACATTAATAATCTATGACAACTTAGTCTTATTCAATAAACTTTACGAATTCAGATTAATAGAAAAAAAGCCACCCAGATTTGGTTAAAAACAAGGCCTGAATTTTAATTTTTAAATCTAACGTTTTAGAAATAGATGGGGTTTTCGTCCATTAATTTTTATAAAGCTCTCAATTGATGCAGAGTTTTCATTCTAAGTGTTGTCTAGGGGAGCTTCTTATTGAATATGAAAGGCAAATTTATAATTAACATAAGTATTATTTGTACTTTGTAGATTCTTTCAACTTCATAAATAATTCACTTCCTTAAATATCCTCCCCAGGAAGGATCTTATCTTTTTTTTTCCTTCACTATAAAAAAAACATTGGCTGAGCAAAGATAAATCTCAGCCAGAATCTTGCCTAGATTCTATAGATTTCAAGTTAGTGTGATTCAAATTAATAAGTTGTATGAGGAAACTTAATGTTGTTACCAAAATATGATTTTGGAGAGCAACTGAACTATTTATAAACTAATCTATTCTTCTCAGTACCTTGGCCCTCCTGGGTAAAAAAGGGCAGGAATACTCCATGCTTCACCGCTCTTTACAAATGACTATTGAATGGAGCTCTGTACACACGCCCCAGCTCCACAAGCATTGTTTTTTCCCCCTTCTCTTCTATTTCAGCTCTGCACTGTTTCAGCTGTTCTGTAGTTCACTTCTGACACCCCCTAGAGTGAGCTCAGACCCCACAAGTGAAAGGTCACAGTCCACAAGACTGCTCCATCTTCTGATGCCTGCAACAAGGATCTCTTGCACTTTGCACTGAATCCCTCCAAATGCCGGGCTTCCCATCTCCAGTTCAGTAATTTTTGGAAACACCCACGGAACTCTGGAAAGCACTTAAAGTTTTATTATAAAGGACACAGATCAGGAGCAGCCACATGAATGAAGAGAAGTGTGAGGTGGGGTCTGGGCAGGGTCCTGAACGTGGAGCTCAAATGCCCTCTCCTCTTGGAGCTGAAAGGCATTTCTGTTAGGGTTTCATTATGACTGGACATTGACCACTGGACTGAACTCAGTTTCTAGCCCTCTCTTCCCTCCCCAGAGGTAGGAAGTTCAGGGTGATATCAGGTGGCTTACAGCCCCAACCCTGTCATCACATGGTCTTTCCAGCCTGACCATCCTGAAATTATCTGGAGACCCACAGTGAGTTACCTCATTAGCATAAACTGTCCGGGCCAGCCAGGAATAACAAAGACATGCCTGTGACTCAGGAAATTGCAAGGATACAGTCTTTCTCTCAGGACAAAGGCCAAATTCTTTGGGTGTTTTTCTTCTTTAATTTTTTTTTCTTTCTGATAGTAAAAAAACAGGATATTGCATACTGTTTGGAAACTAGGAAAAGTATTAGGAGGGAAATAAAAATCATACATAATCCACAGTGATAACACCACTGTGAGTATTCTGCATATGGTTTTAGCAGTATTTTTGCTCTGCATTTGAAACAATGTTGAAGCATAGTTTATAGATTTTTTCATAATTTGTTAAATTTATCCCTGAATATTTGATGTTTGGATGCTGTTGTAAATAGTATTTTAAAAAACTTCATTCCCCAACTATTAATTTTTTTGTAGAAATATAGAAATGTAGTTAATTTCTGTATATTGACATTGTCCTTAGAATTTTCCAGATACGTGATCATGTTGCCCGCATATGCCCCCAATTTACATTTCTTCTTTCCTTTCCTTTCCTTTTCCCTTTTCCCTCTCCTTGTCCCGTCCTGTCCAGCTTCATTGTGTGGCTACCGAGGGTATTTTTAAAAGCATTTTATAATACAGTACAGTGTTAAATAGAAATAGGGGGAGCTGTATGTCTTTGCCCCGCATTCCTGATATTAGGGTAAAATGTGTCCAGGCTCTCACTGTTAAGTATGATGTTAACTCTAGATTATTCACACATGCCCTTTTAGTAAGGAAATTTCCTTCAATTCCTAGGTTTCTACCAGTTTTTTTTAAATCATAAATGGATGTTGCATATTTTCAAACTTTGTTTCACCTTTTAAGATAATTATTTTTTCCTTTATTCTGTTAGTGTGATGGAAGACAGTTGAATCACTTTTGAATGTTATACCAACCTTGCATTTTCTGGGATAAGTATCATTTGGTCATGCTGTATTATACCTTTTATATATATTGCTGGATTTCTTATGGATTTTCATGTCTGCATTCATGGGAGATACCGGTCTGTAATTTTTCTGTAATGTCCCTGTTTGGTTTTCCCACCAGGGTCAAACTGAGCTTATAAAAGGAGCTTAGGAAAAGTATCCTTCTCTTCTATGTTGTAAATGAGTCTGTGTAAAATTGTTATTATTTCTTCTGTAAATGTCTTATGGAGTTCAGCAGTGAAGCCATTTGAACCTGGAGTTTTCTTTGTAGAACAGGTTTCAATTTCAAATTCAATATCTTTAATAGATATAGAACTATTTTCATTTTCTCTTTCTTCTGGTATCATTTATAATGATTTGTCTTTCAGGCAATCTATCATTTCATGTAAGTTGTTGAATTATTGACCTAAAATTGTTCACAATATTTGCTTATAATCCTTTTTAGTGTCTATTGTATCTGTAGTGATGTCCCTTAGTTTTACTTTCATTCCTGATATTGATAACTTAAAAAATTCTTGATCGGTTTTGCTAGGGGGTTATCAATTATACTGATCTTTTCAAAAATCAACTTCTAATTTTATTGATTTTGCCTCATTTTTGCTCATTTCTTTCTCACTGATTTCCAGTCTCTATTATTTCCTTTCCTATACTTCTGTTCAATTCAGTTTTCTTCTCCAGTTCCTTTAAAATGGGAGGCTTCTATCATTGATATTTTTCCCCTAGAATATAAGCATTTAAAGTTTTATGATTTTTCTTTAAAGACTGTTTCAGCTACCTCCCACAGACTTCATAAGCTATATTTTCATTATAATCCAGTTCCAGATATTATCTAATATTTCTTATTTCTTTTTTAACGCATCCATTACGTATACTGGTATTGTCTACTTTTGTAATACATAACTATATAAAAAATATTTTTGTTTTTGACTTCTGATTTAATATCACTGTAGTCACAGAACGTATTCAGAATGATTTTAACTGTTTTACATTTATCAAGGCTTATTTTAAGCCGAGCGTATAGAATATGTGGGTCAACTTTTTTTTTTTTTTTAAGATTTATTCATTTGAGAGAGAGAGCGAGCACGAGCAGGGGGGACAGGCAGAGGGAGCTGGGAACGGAGCTGGGAGCCGGGAACTGAGCTGGGAGCCTGACATGGGGCTTGATCCTAAGACCTGGAGATCACAACCTGAGCCAAAGGCAGATGCTTAACCGAGACACCCAGACACCCCCTCCGGGTCAATGTTTTATGTCCGCTGAAAAGAAGTATATTTTGCAGTTTGGGGTAATGTATCCTATAAATGGCAGTTAGGTCAAGCTGGTTGATAGTGTTGTTCAAATTTTGTGTACTGTTGCTATATTTTGTTTACTTTTCTAGCAAATACTGCAAAAGGAACATTAATATTTCCAAGTAAAATTATGAATTTGTCTATTTCTCCTTTCCATACTGTCAGTTTTTGATGAATGTATTTTGGAACTCTGTTGTTTAGGATTGTTATATAGCTCTTCTTAAAAATTTGACTTATTTCATAATGTAATGGCATTCTTTATATCTGGCACTATTCCTTGACATGAAGGTTATTTTGCCTGAAACTAATGTAGCTATTCCAGCTTCCAAGCATTCGTGTCTACATAGTTTATCTTTCTTCTGTCCTTTCACTGGTAGCCAATCTGTATGTATGTATATGTATTTATTATATTTTTCGAACATGTAAGGAGTTGTATTAAGCAATTCGTGAATTGGGCAACATTTCATCTAGCAAGTAGAGAAATGCTCTCGTTGTCTTTATATTTAAAGTGTGCTTTGTTGGGGTGCCTTGGTGGCACAGTCGTTAAGCATCTGCCTTTGGCTCAGGGCGTGATCCCAGTGTTCTGGGATCGAGCCCCACATCAGGCTCCTCCGCTAGGAGCCTGCTTCTTCCTCTCCCACTCCCCGTGCTTGTGTTCCCTCTCTCACTGGCTGTTTCTGTCAAATAAATAAAATAAAATCTTAAAAAAAAAAAATACAGTGTGCTTTGTTTGTAGTAGATGGCATATAGTGGGTCCCTGCATTTTAGGGTGTTTTTTCATATAATTATCAATGTGGTTGTATTTAATCTACATTCTTGCTACTTGTTTCCCACGTGTCCCATCTGTTCTTTGTTCCATTTTCCTACATTTCATGCCTTCTTTTGGATTGTTTAATCATTTGTTTATTAGTTATATTCCCTTGTTTTATTTATTGATTCTTTTTATTGCTCTAGGATTTACTATATTCACCTTTGTTTTTCCACAGTCTATCTTTACTTGATATGGTGCCACTTTATATATAATGTAAGAACCTTTTACACAACAAACTTTCAATTCCCTCCTGAGTCCTTGTGCCACTCTTAAAATACGTTTAATTTCTATATACAGTATAAATCTCACAATGCATTTTTATTACTTTTTTATAGTTACCTTTTAAATAATTAAAAACTGATAAGAAGTCTTTTCCATTTTGCTACTCTTTATTCTTTTGTGTAAATCTGAGTTTGATCTGATAAAATTTTCTTTGGCCTAGAAAAACTGCCTTAATATGTCTTATAGTTCAGGCTTGCTGGAGATGAATTTGCACAGCTCTTATTTACCTGAAAATTTCTTTATTCTACCTTCAGTTTTGTGGGAAATTTCTCTGGGTATAGAATAATAGGTGATGGGTTTATTTTTCCTTTTGTAATTTAAAGATATTATTCTATTGTCTTCTAGATTGCCTTATTTTTGATGAGAAGTCAGAGAGCATTCTTATTTTTGTTCCCCTTTCTGTAATATGTCTTTTTGACTGGTTGCTTTTTTAAAGATTTTCTTCTTATCATTAATTAGAATAATTTGATTATGGTGTGTCTTGGTGTCACTTTTTAAAAATTTGTCATGCTTGAGGTTTATTAAGCTTTTCGGATCTGTGGTTTTATTCCTTTATAGTTTTTTTTAACCAAATTTGAAAGAATTTAACTATTATTTTTTACAAAAATGTTCTGCGCCTTCTCCTCATACCTGACTTTTGGAATTCAACTTATATGTGTATTAGAACATTTCATACTGTTGCATAGGACTCATAGGCCCTGCTCATTTTTTTCAGCCCTTTTATTTCTAGTTTTTCAGTTTGGATAGTTTCTATTCCCATGTCTTCAAGTTCACTATTCTTCTGCATTGTCTGATCTCTTGTTAATTCCATCTAGTGAAGCTTTTAATTCAGATACAGTATTTTTCAGCTCTGTAGGCCTTCGTTAGTTCTTCCTTATATCTTAAATTTTTCTCAGTTTCTCTTATGTTTATGTTTACTTTTCAATCCTTGACCATAAAATATTTTTTTTAAGTCCTTGTTTGCAAATTCCATTATCTCTGTTATTCCTGGATCTGTTTCTGTTGATTGGTTTTCCTCCTAATTATAGTTTACAATTCTCTTTTTCATTTGCCTAGCAGTTTTTGATTGAATACAGACCATTATGGTGTGACATTTTTGACTGTCTAGATTTTGTTTTATTCCATTTTAGAGTATTAAGTTTTGTTCTGGCTAGCAATTGTTATTTGCACGATCCCTCCAAAGCTTGCTTTTTAAGTTTATTTTGAGTGGGTCCGGAGTAGTTTTCCTTTTAGGGTAGGTGTAGCCCTTCTACTGAGGCCTTCTGGGGTCTATACAAAATGCTGCAGGTGTTCAGTGAATTTTCTCTATTCTTAACGATCAGAGTTCGAATGAGTCCAGCTTTCTGTATTCTTTCTTTTCCTGGAAGTTGTAGTTTACTCAAAAGCTTGGAATCTTAGCTAAAAACTCAAAACAATTTCTATTCTCATATCCCAGCTGCCTCAGCCTCCCTGTTGCCTCCAGTCTCTGTCTTTTCAATTCAGCAGGACCAGTAAGCTGTACTTGAAACCCACATCTGAGTACCACAGTCTGTAAAGTGCCTTCAGACAGAAATCTGGGGATATCATAGGGCTCACCTCACTTGTTTTCCTTTTCTCATAGATCACAGTCATGTCCTGCTTGTCTGGACTGTCAGAAAAGAGTTATTTTCTAAGTTTTATCCTCATTCTTAGTTTTTTACAGTCAAAGTCAAATCTGGTTACTCTGTCATAGCTGGAAACTGAAATTCTGCCCTTACTGCAAAGTTCTGTACCACATTTTTTTTTCTCTTTTGCGCTCTCTTAATCTTTTAAGTGTTTTTCATGCTCTCCAGAAATTCTCCTTTAAATGACTGGAGAACAGTTCTTTGACTAGATATACCATCATTTGCATAAGAATCCCCCATAATTTACATAAGCACATAGACCCCAGTTGTGCATTAATATTAATGTACTTTTTTTATTATTATTTCCATAGGATAAAATGAAATTACTGTGTCAAAGGAAATAGACATTTGCATGGCTCTTTGCACAAATTACCAAGTTGCCATCCAGAAAGATTATTTTAGTTTAAACCCAGCAACACTATATGAAAGTGTGCATATCTCCATGACCTTGCTAGTACTGGATATTCAAATATTTTTTAAATATTCAATTTAAGTAAAAATTGATACCTTATTGTTGGAATATCATTTATCTAGAATTTCATTTATTTCATTAATGCTGTGCTTGAATTTATATAACGTCTATTGGCTGTTCACATTTGTTTATTGAAAACCTATTAACTTAAAATATGGATATGTTTTAAAATATCAATAGTGGAGAGGTTCTTATACTGAGAACGGTCATCCCCTGTCCTGTACCTCATCATGCCAGTTTCACTGCTCAAAGAAACCAAGTTTTAACTCTAGATTTCTAACTTAGATCTTATAATGTTATTACTTAAGTTACTAATTTTTTTTTAAGATTTTATTTATTCTTTATTTGACAGAGAGACAGCCAGCGAGAGAAGGAACACAAGCAGGGGGAGAGGGAGAGGAAGAAGCAGGGGGAGCCCGATGCAGGGAGCCCAATGTGGGGCTTGATCCCAGGACTCTGGGATCACGCCCTGAGCCAAAGGCAGACGCTTAACGACTGAGCCACCCAGGTGCCCCAAGTTACTAATTTTAATATTTACTTTTCCTACTGTTTTAGGCTCTTAACTCTTACTTTAATCCTCTACCTTCTTTCCAGTATACTTATATAGTTGAATCAGTGAACAGTGTTTACGTTTGTGGGTCTGTATAATGATGTTCTCTGCAGAGATGCTAGTGTGTTATTACAATTCTCATTCTTGCAGAGCTTTTTTATTCTCTTCCTAAAGTGTTCTTTATTTTTTTTTTCCTGTAATATCTTCCTTAAAACAATTTTTTTTTTTTTTTTTTTTTTTAGCTCGGGCATGTTTACATCTATTGAGTGCCCGCATTTGCTGTGAGACTGCCTTATTCTCACCTTCCTGTTTGAAGTATGGGATGTTTACTGTCTAGATCACCAGTTTTTTCATCAGGACACTTCTTTAGCTGTTGTCTGCCTGCATCTCATTGTTTTCTGGATTCCACACCTTTCCTCTGTTCTATAGCTTTGCTGCAGCACATCCTAAAGTGATTGTAAAGAACCTCACACACTTTGTTTCATTCAACGTGAAATTCCAGGGGCGCCTGGGTGGCACAGCGGTTGGGTGTCTGCCTTTGGCTCAGGGCATGATCCCGGCGTTATGGGATCGAGCCCCACATCAGGCTCCTCCACTATGAGCCTGCTTCTTCCTCTCCCACTCCCCCTGCTTGTGTTCCCTCTCTCACTGGCTGTCTCTATCTCTGTCAAATAAATAAATAAAATCTTTAAAAAAAAAAAAAAAGTAAATTCCAAGTTCTAATTAACTTTTATGACAATTTGAGGATATTATTATTTTGTAGCATTGAGGAGTTTTGAGAAGTTGAATGCATTCTGATTTTTATGCTTTTGGGTATGAACTTTCATTGTTTGGAGTATCTGGAGGTAGTGTCTTTATCGTTGATGTTCTAGAATCTCCTGATTGTGTACCTTGACATTCATTGTGTGTGGCCTCCAGTTGACATTTTCAATCTAAAGACCCTTGTGTTTCAGCTCTGGGAACTTTTCTTACATTATTTCTTTTAAAACTTTACTCCCTTTGACTTTCTCTGCTCTCTCATCCTGGAAATTCTGTCAGTCAGGTGTTAGATTTCACTGAGGGATTCTATCTCTTTATTCTGTTATTTTCCAACTTTTGTCTTTTGTTTCTAATGTCTGGGATATTTCCTTGACTTTGTATTCTAAGTCGTACACATATAATTTCATTTGTTTTGATAATCATTTTTTATTTTCAAGAAGTCTTTCTCGCTTTTTATTTCTTTTTCATAGCATACAGTTCATCTTTACTCAAAGGACATTTTATGGTATTCTTTCTTGGTCTTTGTTTTATCTGCTTCTCTGTTTTTTAATTTTTGATTTATTTGTCATGATATCCCTCTTTCATATAGGAGTTTTCCCTCACATTCCAAGTGGCCACTGGCTGTGAATTTATATTTAAGAGTGAGGCCTTGAGACTTCCACTTCCAACTGTATTTTGGACTAAATTCTCTGCAGGGCTCTCCTGCAAAAAAAAAAAAATCCAAAAAACCAATTAGATCTTAGATGAGTCCTAGTATAACAGCTGCTGAGTTTTCAGGAAGTGGCAGAATTTTTTTTTTTTAAGATTTTATTTATTTGACAGAGGGACAGCCAGCGAGAGAGGGAACCCAAGCAGGGGGAGTGGGAGAGGAAGAAGCAGGCTCCCAGCGGAGGAGCCCGATGCAGGGCTCAATCCCAGGACTCTGGGATCACGCCCTGAACCAAAGGCAGATGCTTAACAACTGAGCCAGCCAGGCGCCCCATGGAAGTAGCAGAAATTTTTGAGTTTCCCCTCCCTCCATAAAGCAACCACTGCAATCAGTTAAAGACCAAAAAGCCTTATGCTGATCCTGTTGAGCAGAATGAAAAAACTGAAGTTATCATGAAAAAAATTACTGATCAAAGGCAGCAGCAAAAAGATACATTTAAAAACTTCTATTAAGGGGCGCCTATGGGTGGCTCAGTTGGTTAAGTGTCCTCCTCTCGATTTCAGCTCAAGTCATGATCTCAGGGTTCTGAGGTCTGCCCCACATCAGGCTGTCCACTCAGTGCAAGTCTGCTTGAGAGTCTCCCTCTGCCCCTCCCCTTGCTCGTGCTCACTCGCCCTCTTTCTAAAATAAATAAATAAAATCTTTAAAAATAAAGTAAAAATTTCTGTAAAATGTGAAACTTATAAACGTACATTTAAATAGCTCATGGGCAAAAGAATAAATTATAATGGAAATTTAAAATACCTAGAACAAAAAATAAACAGTACATATTAAAACATTTGGAACGCAGGGATGTTCACGACCTTAAGTGTTCACAGAGAAGAGAACAGAAATTAAAATATCCAGTTTAAGAAACTAAGCAAAAGAACAACAGATTAAATCCAAAGCAAGTAGAAGGAAGGAGATTCCAAAGATACAGAGATGGGGATTAATAAAATAGGGGATCAGCAAATAGAACCACCAGATGAGAAAAAGTGCATAAATGAAATGAATAAGGAGTAAAGTTTAAAAAGGTACTGAGAATACAGCACACACCTTTGTCGATAAGCACTAAAATGTAGATCAAATAAATTTAGAAAAAAATAACAAAACTGGCCCAAGAATAAAACCATGAATAAATCTATAACCATTAAATAAGATGAATCAATAGAAAAAAATCTTTCCACAAAGAATGCATCAAAGGTTTTTAAGCAAGTTTTACCAGACTTTCAAGAAACAGATTATTGTAAATTTAACAGATTATTATAAACCTTCCTTTCTCTTTAAGAGAAAGGAAAAAGGAGGGATACATGCTACCTGATTCTGCTGGACTCAGTTCATAATCCACACTAACAAATGACAGGATAAGATACATATGTGATCATTCCAGTAGACACAGAAAAATTATGGCATGAAATTTAACATCTACTCCTGATTAACAACAAGAAAAACAGTAGAAAGGGAACTTCCTTAAATTAATAAAACATACCAACAGCAATGAAAACAAAGCTAAATAAAACAGGAGTAAGCATCATTTTTATTTATTTTATTATTTTTAGTAAGCATCATTATTAATGCTGACATGTTAAAAAGCATTTAAAATCAGGAACAAGAATGCCCAGTTTTCAGGTTTTTATTTCATCATCTTACCAGAGGCCCCAGGCAATGCAGTAAGTCAAGAAAATTATTAAAATTATAAGATTAGTGGGGCGCCTCGGTGGCTCATTTGGTTAAGCCTCTGACTCTTGGTTTCGGCTCAGGTCCTGATCTCGGTGTCATGAGATCAAGCCCCATGTCAGGCTCTGTGCTCTCAGAGCATGGAGTCTGCTTGCGATTGTCTCTCCTTTTCCCTCTGCCCTTCCCACTCCTGTTCTCTCTCTCTCCCTCTCAAATAAATAAATTAAAAATAAGATGGGAAGGGAAGAAACAAACTGTCATAGTTTGCAGATTATTGAATTTAGGTAAATACACAGATCTCCGACTAGTTATTAGAAATAATGCAAGTATTGACCAGGATAAGCTGTAAGTAACCACGTTCCAACTGGATAAAAAGCAATAAAACTATATTGATTTTGGAAAAACAAAAATACTAAGAAAATCCGAAAAGGAAACTAAAAGGTCTGCAAAAACATTTTGCTCACAGCCCCGCACGGCACAGGTTTCTGATCCTGCAAGTAGCTGAGTGCTAGGCCCAGGGTGCTGGTACCCTTCGGGCTTGGCTTCTGTGCCCTCCAGTTCCCAGAAGCTGGGTTGCCCTGATGGCTTCACTTTCTCCCTCTTCCCCCTGCCAGGAGCTATTTTAATTGCTCCCATGTGTTGGCTCAAGAACAGAAAGACTACAGTTATTTTCTTTCCAAAAACTCTCAGTTCCCGTGAGACCTCTGAGTTCTTGAAGTCTCCAGAGTGGGGAAGGCATCGGGTCTGAGTTTGTCCCTAGAGCTATTATTGGTACAGCCACAGGACGCTTGGTCTTTTCATGTACGGGTGCTCCTTTCTGACCTGATCTGGGGCATCTAGTTAAATCTCCCCCCAGCCCCCTGGGAAGTGTTATTGTCTTAGAGGATGAGCGTATCCAGATACCAAAAGTATTAAGAAACAGCAGAAGGATGTTTCGTCACATGATAAAGTGAATTTTAGGGTCAGTAATCAGCAGGTTTAGAGTTTGAACCTCATTGGTCTCGCTGAGTGGTTTCCAACTGGGGCATTTTTGCCCCCAGGGGACGTTTGGCAACGTCTGGAGGCACTGCTGGTTGTCACGGTGTGAGGGGGTGAGGGGTGGTGAGTAGAGGTGCTCCTGGCCTCTAGTGGGGAGAGGCCAAGGAACTCACTAAACATCCTAGAATATACAGGACAGCCCCCAGAGCAGAGAATGACCTGCCTCAAAATATCAGTAGCGCTGAAGCTGAGAAACCCTAAATCAACAACTCGTGCAAAAGTTGTAAATTTAAACTGTCACCACAACAATAATGATTAGTATTTATTGAGCACTTAGGCTATCCCAGACGGGGTGCGAAATAAAGTGTGTGTGTGTGTGTGTGTGTGTGTGTGTGTGTGTGTGTGTTTTCCCTCATGGAACCCTCGTAGCTTCTCCTGCGAGGAAGGTACTATTTTTGTACCTACTTTACATATGAAAAAACTGAGCTTAGGGAGGTTAAAAAAAAATACGTAAGTTTATTCCATGACTGAGGAATAAAGCTGAAATTCAAACTGGTCCGACTCCAGGGCCAGACCTTGCAACTAAGCTAAACTCCCTTCCAAGTAGGGCCAGTGCCCTCGTCTTACAGGTGAGAGACTGTGGGGTCTTGATGTAGGCTTGTTCCTCTTTCAGTCCTTATAGGTTAAGTGCTCTCATGATGTGGGACAGGTTTAGCCCAGAATTGTTTTTATACTACCAGAGAACTGTTGGGTTGAAGACCTAGATTCTTCTTTAATTGTCTTACCACTACTTGACTCAGCGTAAAATGACCTCCCTAAAGCCTAAAGCTGTACAGCTGGTTGAAGGTAGAACTGACAGCTGCCCCCCACCCCATCACACATGCTCACGGGTATCAGGCTTTATGGCACTTGATTCTCTACCTCCCCCCACCTTCTGCACACAAAGGAATCCCTTCTAAAGCTGCACCTTCTTTTCCCTTCTATCCATGTCTTAGTTTGGGTTAGCCTGAAAGCAGAGCCTGAGACAAGGGTTTGGGTGTAGGTAGTTTATTTGGGAGGTGATCTCAGGAAACGGAAAATGAGGCAGAGTAAATCAGGGAGGAAGAAAAGCCAGTACAAGGTGTGTTATTCAGGTTGCCGCTGTGAGCATCGGGAGCTCCTTCCCCGTTGCTTTAAATCCATGCTTTTCCGAGCTGCCCTTGCACTTGGGCTGAGCATAAAAGGGCTTGGGGCAGGTAATGGGAAAATGCAGATGCCCGCTGCATACCTGAGAAGGGGTGGTTTCGGTGAAATTGGGTTTAGCTCACATGGAACTGTCCTCTGCAGGTATAACTGAATTCAGAGTTAGGCCTGAGGGATATGAACCCACGACCAGTGAAGGGTTCACCAAGCACAGTGGCAACACAGCAGGTGCGTAGCGATTTCTCAACTAAGTTTGCATATCCTTCCGCTTCCCAGAAATAGGAGATTTGCTGGGGTAACATGGAGCTGTCGGGGTCTGTGATCCGATGGTCCCCAAGTGCTGGATGTGCTAGAGTCAGGCTTTCTTCTTGATACATGAGCTCTCCTCTTTTTCCTTTCAAAATGGTGCTCGATTTGCCTTTTTTTTTTTTTTTATAAAAGTTCTGGACAAATATAAAACAGGAGGTAATCCTTAAGGCTCCAGTTCCTCATTGCTATTCTCGAGGAAGCTACTCTTGAGGATAACGTTTAAGTAGATTGAAATTGGAGAGATGTGCACCAAATTAGTCCACTTTCACAAATCCAGCACGCTGTGGAGTCTGGCGGCTGCTTTCAGAATGACAAGTGCAAGCTGGTTATACCCCGAGACAGGCCAAGACGGAGAGGCATCACGTACAAGTGCGATTATGAGATGAGAGTCCCGTGACATAAGGAAGCAGAAGACTCCTAAGTGTACCCTTTATTTTCCTAAAAAACAAAACAACAGTAGCCAACATTCATGGAGTTCTTTACCATGCACTGAGTCTTTTAAGGCCAACTTGGGAAAATATTGAAGCATTTTAGAAGCCAGAACGGTGTTTACTTTTAGGGAGAAAGGGAATTGGGTTGGGGAGAGCCACATGAGAGTCTCTGGAGCTCGCAGGGTTCTCTTATTTCCAAGGGGTGGTTACAGAGTAGGGCTCTTTATAATGAGCAATGTTTTCAGCTGCCTATGCTTTTTTGTAAGTACATTTTTGCAGTTTGAAGAAGGTGAAAATATTGATACTTTGTTGAACTGTGACTTCTGGGGAGGAGGGAACCATGAGAGACCTTTCAGCCTCCTCTTTGCCTTTTCTCCTTTCATCCATGTGACAGCCGATTGAGTAGATGACAAGGGTATTATCCCCATTGTCAGAGGATGAAACTGAGGCACACGGAGGTTAAATGACCTATCCCAGGTCACAGTTCTGGAGGGTGGCAAGTTTTGCTATTTAGACCTGATGCTTTTGCTTTTCAAAGTGTCAGAGCTGGCCAGTGGAAGTTAAGTGCTTCGCAGCCTCTTGGTTTATTCAAAACCGGAGCTAGCCTGCACTGGCTCAGTTATTCACTGCCTGGGCCTGGGCCCCTCAGAACCTTGAAGCCCAACGTGACAAGGGCATAGTGCCCCTTTGGAGGAAGTCGGCCGCCATGTTGTATCAGAGCAGCTGATATTTTTCTCTAGAAACCCGCCACTTCCCTCAGTCTCTTTGATTTTTCCTTTAAATTAAAAGACACCAGTCAATCACAGCATTTGGTGAAGGGGAGGTGTATGCAAAAGGACCTCCAAAGGCCGAAGACGCTGGAAGGCTGAAGGCACTGGAAGGCTGAAGGGCAAGGGCTGCAAGTCCAGCTCCTTGAGAAATGGTTTATTAAGGCCATTTTGAAGCGTGTCTTGGGGGCATCAAGATTGAATAGATCTCCCCAACCCCACTTCCCCTACGACCTGCTTTTATGGCCCTAGAGGCCGGGAGTACACAGTGAGGGACCTCTGGGAGGAAAATGTTTGAGAATAGGTGTATCAGTCATATTTCCAGGGCAGATCAAGGAGGTTATGCCTAGAGGGTGTGCTTAAGGCTCTTGTTAAACCAAGGGAAAGAATGGGGGAGGGGAGAGTGCTGTGTTCTAGAAAGGTTCAGGTTATAGAGAAGTTGTTGTGGTGGAATGGTGCAAGATAGCCTTAGTCTGGTTCACACTTATTCTAGCCTCTGCACACTTGACCCCGGCAAGGTGCCATGTTTAATGGGTTTTGGGGTTTGATTCCAGTTGACCTTCTTTTCATCTTAGGTCTGGCTGTTTTCTTTTTAAACTTGGGCTCTTCCTCAGTGCTGAAGTCATGTTGGGTGTGTTTATGAAATGGATGTCTATGAATAATCTTGGAAGGCTGTTAATAGAGGGTAGTAAATACCAAGTTAAAATACATCCTTAGCTCTTAAAAGGCTACAGTTTGCATCCCAGTCAACATCTGACATGCTCTACTCAACCAAGCAAGTATTTATTTGGCACCCGTTTTGTGATCAGTTAGCCCGTGTAGTAAGTTTCACAAAAATGCGCTCTTTGGTCGTAAGGATGGGATATATTTGAATGTGTGAGTATTTGAAATCCTACCGGGCTAGGCTTTTGAATCGGTGTGTAACATAATTTTTGGTAATTCACCTTGTAAGCTTAGCCCACGTATCTCCTAACACTTTCTTTTTCCTTTACGTTCAGTAATGATTGTAGCGCTATACCCTTCTGTCACCCTCTGGGTATTGTAATCTTTTTTAAACCACCTTTTCTTTTTTATTCACCCTCATGGCACCTAGCACAGATTTCTGCACCTGGTAAGCACTCAACAGATGTCTCAGATAAATTAATGCTCACCGTAGCCTCTCTGTTCAACTCTTGATTTTTATGAGCATGAGGATAAATTTAATTATTCATGTTGTATGTATAATCTGCTATTACTCTTTTCCTTAAACCAACATGTAGTCCTCAGGGCTGGTCCTGGAAGCTAGGTGGAATCAAACAAAAAATTCAATATTCAGTCAGTTTCTACCCGTGCATTAAAACTTTACAGAAATACTGCAGACTTTTCTAAAATGAAGAAGGAAAGTGAACTGACTGTGTTGATGAATTTTCTGTCTTATCCAAATTTTTGCTGCTCAGAGTATCTGGGCTGGGTGGATATGCATGAAGAATTATACATGCTCCCCCAATTATGGTCAGGCGCTGTGTCTCCCCTCCCAGGTTTCGGAAAGGCCAGAATGGAGGCTTTGGTTTTCAGGAAGCAAGGTAATCAAGAAGCCACTTGCCCGAGATTTTTACCCAAGTCCTGGTGGTCTATTAAATAGTATCCTTTTCCTGTCCCTCCATGAGGTCACTGCTCCTATGGTGCCCCAGAACCCCTTCTGAGAGGAGCAGTATGGTACGTGGGAAAGAGCCCACCACCCCTGGAGCTTAGAATCACTGGGGTTTGCACCTCTGTCCAACCACATTTCAGACTCATTGTTTCAAAGATTTATTTACTTATTTGAGAGAGAGCATAAGAGCACGTACAAACAGGGGGAGGGGCAGAGGAAGAAGGAGAGAGAGAATCTCAAGCAGACTCCATGCCCAGCTTGGAGCCCAACGCAGGGCTCCATCCCAGGACCCTGAGATCATGACCTGAGCCAAAATCAGGAGTCAGACCCTTACCCGACTGAGCCACCCTGTCGCCTCTAGACTCATTCTTTTGATACCATTCCTACAGTGCTGAAACTTAGTTCCTTCATCTGTAAAATGGTAACCAGAGTACTTAAAATGCTAGGTCAAGTGAGGGCACCTAGCATCCATGATAGGCCCTGAACAAACATTTCTTCTCCCCTTATTGAAGAGTTTTTCAGAAACCTCTCTCTGTCTTCCATTTTCAAGCTTTCTTTGTTTTTCCTAATTCCTAAGGAACAGAGTGGTTATTATTATTACTTTTTTACATCACTTCTTTTTTTTCCCCCAAGCGTGTTTTTCGGATGGTAGAAGATAGAAAATAAGGCTTGCACATGAGAAGGAAAGCATCTCTTCCCAAGAAATTCCAGTGTTAGGCAATGTGTTTGTGAAAACCCACAAGATTAATTTAAGCTTTTAACACTTGGTTGGGTGGGGGGGACTCCTGGGTGGCTTAGTCAGTTTAGCATCTGCCTTCGGCTCAGGTCATGATCTCAGGGTCCTGGGATCCAGCCCTGCCTTGGGCTCCCTGCTCAGTAGGGAGCATGCTTCTCCCTCTCCCTCTCCCCCCTGCTTGTGCACACTCTCTCTCAAATAAATCAAATCTTTAGGGGAAAAAGATAAAGATTACCAATTTCATGATAATCAGTCACTTAGAACCCCGCAGTCCTGCTCATGTGAAGCATTTTGGTGCTAAAGTTCGCCAAGCTGGAGGAAGTTGATGCTGTGTGAGGCACAAAGTAGGGGGCCTTGGTTTTCTTTCTTCCTGCAAGCCAAGGAGCGCAGGACCTTGTTTCTTCTTCTGTAGATTTCTGTGTTCATCTCCGTCATTTAATTCTGTGACACCAGGAGGCCGATCCGGCCGAGAACACACCACCCTCCATCGCCTTCCCACCACCGCGCAGTTGTGTGTCGGGAAAACCAGGGCTTGGGGAAAGACAAGGCACTACCCCTAAGGACTCATGCAGCCCTTGTTCCTGATGTCATTCTAAAGTATCTGTTGGTCTCTTTTGGAGAAAATTTACCAAGCATTGTGGCATTGGTGTCACTGTGCCCCTCTGCGTTTTTATAATTCAGATGAATGGCCGGCACTTGAACAGCGTGAGAAAGACCACTTTCTAATCTAGAGAGTGTAGGTCTGTGTACAGACAGAGACAGGTATGCCGCTGACGGCAGCACAAGGCAGGACCGGATAGTGTGTAAGGCAGGCAGGGGTGCTGGGGGGAGGGGGCGGAGGGTGGTGTTGCCTGATGCCTTGGGCAGTCCCGAGGGAAGCAGTGTGAAGCCCAGTGTGTGTGTGTGGTGGGGAGCCTGGCAGGGGAGATGGTGTGGCGCGTTGTGCTAAGGGGCACGGCTCCAGAGCCAGACTGCGGGGGCTCAACTCCCAGGTCTGTCACTTAATAGCTGGGTGTTCTGGGGAAGGTTACTTAATCACTCTGTGCTTCTGTTTTCTCAGTAAAGCGGACATAATCGTACCTCCTTCATAGGATTCTTGTATAGTAAGCTCTATTATGGATGGTATATCTTAGGTTATTGATCATATAATATGTAGTCATTCGGTTAGAATATATAATACTATGTATAGTATGATAGTTGTATAATGCAACTGTAATTTATATTATAGCTATTAGCTATGACAATAGCTATTATAATATAAATTATAATTTGAGGCTCAGTGGCATAGGGCCTAGTATGCCAACTTGGTGACTGCCAGTCAATTCATTTGGTAAACACTGGGGAGACTTAAAAGGGGCTCCGGGTAGATTTTTACATGATCTGACATGTTTTCTAGAAAATAACTCTGGGGGCGCCTGGGTGGCACAGCGGTTAAGCATCTGCCTTCAGCTCAGGGCGTGATCCCGGCGTTATGAGATCGAGCCCCACGTCAGGCTCCTCCACTGGGAGCCTGCTTCTTCCTCTCCCACTCCCCCTGCTTGTGTTCCCTCTCTCACTGGCTGTCTCTATCTCTATCGAATAAATAAATAAAATCTTTAAAAAAAAAAAAAAAAAAAAAAAGAAAATAACTCTGGCCACAGTGTGAAGGATGGTGGGTCTAGGTGAGGCTGGCGGCAGGAAGACCTAGCAGATGCCTCCTTCCATCACGACAGAATGCCAAAAGGACTGCAGAGGCCCGTGTGGAGAGCCGTGTAAGAGGAGACGGAGATCATATAAACCACATTTTATAGCGAATTGATGAGGGAAGAAGGAGAGAGTGCATTCAGATGTCCTACAACACGAAGCCCAGGACTCCTGTGGGCTTTAAATGCATGGATTTACGTGCACGTGTGTGTGTGTGTGTGTGTCCACATGCAGAGGCTCGTAGGAAACATGGCAGGCCACGTGTTCATGGTGTGCTTGCTCATTGACCTCAGTGTGATACAGAAGCAGTCTGTCCCTAACCCCTGCGGCCACCAGTCTTCACCGAGGGTTCATTGCTGTATTGGAATATTTGCCAGCACTTTCTGAACAGTGAACAATCCGATAACAAAATCCCTTTTAAAAAATTCACTTTTGGGGCGCCTGGGTGGCTCAGTCGCTAAGCATCTGCCTTTGGCTCAGGGCATGATCCCGGGGTTCTGGGCTCGAGCCCCACGTCAGGCTCTTCCGCTGGGAGCCTGCTTCTTCCTCTCCCACTCCCCCTGCTTGTGTTCTCTGTCTCACTGGCTGTCTCTCTCTCTCTGTCAAATAAATAAAATCTTAAAAAAAAAAAATTCACTTTTAAGAGTTTCAGGAGATCAGGATTTTGTTTTTTTACATCTGGGTGTCTTGCGTTTTCATGAGTTTTTAATTAGGGTTACTGATTAAACAGCTTATATATGTAATTAGATGAAGTATAAAAACTCTCCTGAAATAAGGGGAGGATGTGGGGAACTTCCTCTGCACCTGATCGGTGATGAGCTTTGTAATGGTCATAGAAGGAAGCTTTAAAAAT
Source organism: Ursus maritimus (assembly GCF_017311325.1). NCBI lineage: Eukaryota > Metazoa > Chordata > Mammalia > Carnivora > Ursidae > Ursus > Ursus maritimus. The sequence goes on from NW_024425564.1 coordinate 24,114,380, forward strand.
ACGTGTGGTCACGGCACTGGCTTGCAAGTTAGGAAGTCAAACGACCTCTATATTGTTCTACGCAAATACAGGACTTTTACTCTACAGAGATGTGCTAAACTTACGTATCAGAGTTGTATAAGAATTACAGTGACAGTTATTGAAAGTGGGGGATGAGTAGGTGAGGCTTCATTGTACTGATGTCTGTACTTTTAAATACTTAAAATCTTCCTGTTCTGTCATTTTTAAGGAGAATGAAACTTTTGGAAATGGGAAAATATTGTTGAGAACTGTTGCCTAGAGAGTATGTCGTGTGATTTTAGGGCCACTGGACCACTGATCCACCACGAGAATGACTCCATCAGTGAAGGTCATTGCCTTTAGTCTTTTTGAAAATGAACAAGGGTGGCCTGTGAGTTCACACACTGTCCTGCAAATAGCCACTGGACAGTAGCACATATTGGGTGTCTCTGGTTTGTGTCATTTTGTTAAATTAGGATCTTCTTAAGAGCCAGAGGCAAAGTTTGGACCTCTGAGGAAATGGTTCATGAGATGAATTTTGAAGAAGTAACATAAAGGAAGACCAAGAACTTTGCAAACTTCCCACGGAGTGCGGCTCCCAGAACTTGGAAGGAGGAAAGGGTCCTTAAAATGTGAAAGAATAATTTAGATGCTGAAGACAAACATTTCTTCTTTAATTTCACCTAAAGCCAGGTCAGCCTGGATCCAGCTCCCGGGTGTGGATAATGGTTTACAAGAGAATTTTATTGCTTTTTTCCTCTTGGAGTGGCCAGATTACCACTGTGCTCCCATGGGAACATTGGATCCTTTTAAAATAGGAATGTTTCAAAGATGTTGAGAGAATCCAAATCTGCGTATTTTTACTATTGGAAGAATAGTGAGTACTGAGTGGGGTTGCCACAGGGATATAAATGAAGGGCAAGAAGAAGAGAGAGGCTTAGCAGACTGGCCCTTTCTCTCACGCAGGTGCAGTGTTGAACGTGGAAAGACTGATCGTGGGTGTGTCTCTAAAAAGGAGAACTGGAAGGGCCCTTAAATTTAGGTCCTACAGCCAGCTCTGCGGGGGGAGAATGAAAGTCATTAATAGCCTCCATCAAATTGGCAGACATCTGTCCTCCTTGCTGATTTGCTGGGGGATGGGGATGCGTGGGGTGTTTTGTTGTTAATTTCTGAACTTTTGACTGGAGTCTCAATGTCCATAATCATTCCTCTAAAACAGATAAAACAACACCAACTTGAAGTGAGACAGTTTTGAGTTGTGTGCTGCAGTGCTGGCCCCGTCATGTCCCTTTCATTCCCTGCGGCCCCACCCAGGCAGAGGACACTCACGTTAGCGCCGTAACGGTAGTGTGTGGTCTGACGGCAGGGACGGTGGAGCTCAGACAGTCCTGAGAAATGCTGTTCAAATTGCTGGTTTGCAGATGAAGGAAGTGAATTCTGACCTGAGGTCAGATAGCCCAAAGGGGCAAGAGAGGTTGCCATGCGGAGTTCAAGAGGGGCAGGTCGTTCTGTATTCAAATGACCCAAGGAGACAGAATGCCCCCAGGAACCAAAAGGCAGAGTAAGACCCTCATCAGAAAGATCCAACGGTTCTAGGGGTATTGAACCACCAAGAGCTCGATCATGAGCAGTGATCCATCCCCTGTGCAAGTCTCCCTCTCCCCAGTGTTTTAACCAGAGGCGTGCCACTGGGACCTTAAGGCGTGGATGCCTGGGCTGGGCTGCGTCTCCAACCAACTTGGAAGAACCACAGAGCATGACTTCCCATACCATGGTGTTCTCTGACCAGTGGTGTTCCCTGGGGTTCCAGTCATTAAAAGCAGTTGTAATATCTGTTTCTATTTCTTTTCTTTTTCTTTTTTTTTTTTTTTAAGATTTTATTTATTTATTTGACAGCGAGACAGCCAGTGAGAGAGGGAACACAAGCAGGGGGAGTGGGAGAGGAAGAAGCAGGCTCCCACCAGAGGAGCCTGATGGGGAGCTCAATCCCAGAACACCGAGATTACGCCCTGAGCCAAAGGCAGACGCTTAACGACTGAGCCACCCAGGCACCCCTCTATTTATTTTCTTAAATTAATCTGTGAAATAATTACATAAGTGTGTTCCCTATCAAATGAAACCATTTGAGAGCATTCAAGCATGCATGTGGAGGCTCATTATGACTCAGTCACTTGATAAGTTGTTAGTTTGCCCTGCGTACCTGTGGGCATTGTGGTTATTAAGACAGTTCAGAACTGATTTTACTCTGAGTCAGATATTGTTTCCTTTATATCTATAAAGGCCTTTGATTAAAGACAAGAATTTGTATTGGTCAGCGTGGGTGACTGTAACTAAGTCCCACAGACCGGGTGGCTTAAACAACAGAAATTTATTTTCTCACCATTCTGGAGGCCGGAAGCCCAAGATCAGGGTCCTGGCACGGTCGTGTTCTGGTGAGGGCTCCCTTCCTAACTTGTAGATGGCCACCTTCTTGGAGTGTCCTCATGTGGTGGAGAGAAAGGCAGCAAGCTCTTGGTGCCGCCTCTTTTATGTATATATTTTATTTTATTTTAGAGTGTGCAAGCAGGGGGAGGGGTGGAGGGAAAGGGAGAGAAAGAATTTCAGGAGTGATATGTTTCTTCTCCTATTGGAGGGAGATAGAAAATAAAGTCTTAGGAGTAGCAATTATGTTATTTTTCAGTGGGTTTCTTCCACTGAAGGTAACATTAAAAATAACTGAAAGGTAGACTGGAACAACCTCAAAAAGCTGCTGGCCTTGAAAACAAGATAAAATCAAGTTAAGAATGGAAGGGAGCCTGGGTGGTTAGGTGTCTGACTCTTGATCTCAGGGTCATGAGTTCAAGCCCTGTGCTGAGCTCCACGCTGGGTGTGGAGCCTACTTAAAAAAAAAAAAAAAAGAAAAAGAATTTAATAGTATTTAAAAGCATTTCTCTTATTCAAATAAGGTTTCCTTTTAGGGATTTAGGCCAGCAAATAACCATGAAAGAAGAAAAAAAAGACATAAAAGTAGTTTAAGTGACAGGACTGACTTAGCTGTGTGTGTGAGAGAGAGTAGAGAGAATGTGAATTAGAAATTATCTTACTTTACTAATTCGTGAAAATGCTTTATTGCATTTGTGTTTAAGAAACAATAAACATCAGTGTATCTGGAATCTAGGAAGTACCAAATACTAAATGTTCTGGAGAGGAAGGGAAAAAAACAAAGGGAAGGTGGGAATGAAGGAGAAAACGTCCAGCTACTTAGTTCTGTAAATGTCCAAGAAAGAAAGTAACTGCAGATGCCCATAAAATTCTACTTGCTGGGGGCCCCTAGGTGGCTTGGTGTGTTAAGCATCTGACTCTTGATTTTGACTCAGATCATGATCTCAGGGCCGTGGGATCAATTTCTCTCTCGCCCTCTGCTCCTCCCCCCATGCTCGCGCACGCTCGCGCTCTCTCTCTCTCTCAAATATTTAAAAAAAACTTACTACTTTCTAATGGAAGCTTGTTTAATGTTAGACCTCTTCAAGTTTAGAGAATGGGTGACTGATTTATACCAAGAGATTGAGGCCCTCCCATTATAGATTGGAATGGCCTTCAACAACACCATACATATCCACACATTTTTCGGGATGGCCATTTCATTTGCTGGAAGTATGCTTCAGTATTCTTATTTGCCCTTTCTGTCTGTAGTGGGTGCTATCAAGTGGGCATAAAATAATGTATTTTTACAGCACTCTATACAGTGTGGTTCTTCCCACTATTTCTAAAGAATCCTACGGAAGTTGGCTGTAGAAACAAATTGTCTGATAGGAAGTTTCTTCAATTTTGGCAGAAATTGATTAAAGAAATTTTAACTATTAGCCATTGGTTAATTCCTCCTTGCTTCTTCAAAATAATGTCCATATGAAATGCCTATCAGGTTAATTTGGGAAAATAAGAAAATTGGAAGAAAGTGCAGATGTTAGTATGTATCTGACCTTTTTGAGATTGATTCTTGGCGTGGTTGGAAGTATCCTAGAGTTTCGCTTTGGTCTTAGATCCAAAGTGTTAACCTTGAGCTGATACATCATTGGAACCTCTCAGCCTCTGTTTCTTAGAAGGTTGGAATAGAAAACCCTTGTCTTCTCATCCATTCGCAAAATAATCGATCCCATAGCTCTTTGATGTTTACCATACAGACATTCACATTATGCATGTAATTTACAGAAAGAATTTAAAATGGTTTATGTGTATGAAAATATAAACACAGGCGTATGTCTGATCTATCATGTATAGATGATTCATTATGCTTGAGTGGCATGGCATTTTTTTTCTATGCTAGACTTGGCCTCATCTTTCCACTGAGTGATCTATATAAATTATGGCTTGCTTATTTGGGGTCATATGTGCATTCTTTTATGTTTGACCAAAGAAGACATGACTCAGAGACTCTTACTCTCTCCCTCTAAATGGTAGATGGCTTTAATTGACAGCTACCAGAAATTGTAACTGCCGCTGGCCTTCGGGGATCTACATTTAGATGAACCCTGGCTTGACGGGCATTATGTTGTGGAATTAGAACTGTCTTCTGGCTTCCTCACTTCAAAAGTTATTCCGAACTTTGAAAATACATGTTGTTGAAGTGCTTAGAAAACAGGAACATCAATACACCTTTATTAAATTGTTAATTTCTTTGATTGATACTTTTAATCAGGCACCAGCACACAGTGTTGTAGCTCTATAGGTGATCATGTCTCTGTGTGATTGATGTCAGCTTACAGCATGATGGAAATATCATAATGCTTCATTAAGCATTAGGAAATTAGTGTTCGTATGAGTGATTTTACCAAAAGATTATCTCTTCTGAATGTCTTAAAGAATTTTTTAAATCAATCTCAATAGAAGTCTCATGAGAATCTATGCCTTTCCATTTCTCCTTAAAGTAAATCTAATTTTATGTTTTCTTGATGCTTCAGGGTTCTTATTTACAAACTTTTTTTTTTTTTTTTTTTTTACTATTGCCATGCACTGAATGATGAAGCTCACGGGGACTAATAAAGGGTGTAGGACGATTTAGTCTGTTGTCTCTAAAATCCCCTCCCCCATCTCCATTTCTGGAACTTACTACTTCTACCCGCCTGCCTCTTGCTTTGTGATTTATGTTTCTAATCCGGAATGGGCTAGGAAACCAGACTACCAAAACCCATTTAAATTATAACTACAATTAAAGTAAACTAGCTAGGTGTGGGAGTTTGGGGAGCTCTCAAAATGATTAACTGCGTGAGTTTTAATGCGTGGATTTGTGCCATCCATTCTACTGGCTGCGTTGCTTTTCTGGCTTCTTGCTAGCTGGCTAGCAACTTGAACTGCAGTTCAGATGAGGGAATGCTGTAGTGACTTCAAGCTCCGGAAAGTATCTTACAGTGATTCCTGGAGTTGTATGGAGGACAGCGATGGTTGACTGTATTTCAAGTCTTTAGTAAAAGTGAAATCCCTCTAATTTTAAATACATCAACATAAAGAACAATTATTATCTGAGCTTCAGAATCCTCTCTAATCAGATCATCTGCTATTCCAGTGGTTTCTTTGAATTGAGGGGGAAAATGACAGCAATATGGAAGATTTCATCCTTTAACTTCAGCTCACAGAAAGACTTTTATTTTTCTTGCATATTTTTGTTAAGCAACCATGAGCTCAACTCCGTTGAGGCAAATTAAAATTTTAACTGAACCTTCTCATTAACTGGTAACGTGAGGCTTGAAGGGGGTTTAATGACCCCATTAGAAAATTCATCCAACCTGTACTTTTAGGGAGGTGCATTTTAAAATAACCTTTTAGGTTTATTCTAAATTAACAGTCTGGTATAGGTCTGTACGGCCCCCCTCCCCCACGCTATCTGAAAGTACAACATTCTGGTGAAACCTTTTGTAAGCTGGAATGGCATAAAGTAAAGAAGTGGTTACAGTTGACCCTTGAACAACAGAGGGGCACTGACCACCCCCCACACACACACACACATGCAGTCAAAAATCCACATATAATTTTCAGCTCCCCCAAAACTTAACCACAAATGGCGTACTGTTGACTGGGAGCCTTACCAGTAAAATGAACAGTCGATTAACACATATTTTGTATGTTATAGATATTATAAACTGTATTCTTACCATAAGTAAGCTAGAGAAAAGAACGTGATTGGGAAAATCCTGAGGAAGAGAAAATACGTTTATAGTGTTGTACTATGAGTAGACCTGTGCAGTTCAAACACATGTTATTCAAACCCATGTACCATTAATTTACATATTAACATTTTTGAGCATTCCTGGTCCCCCAAAACAACTTCTTTAGGCTTTTATGATACCTTAGGGCACACCTTGCTAACGGACACACAAAATGAACGCTGAGCAAACACACGTAGTTCAAAACTCGGGAGGCTTGATGCTGAGATGCTGTGTGTAGTTCCTGGGGAAGGCGCTTGGTGGCGCCACTCTCTCTGCTGGGGTGCGCGCTGCCTCTATCGCAGCTGGCTGCAAAACACGCTAAACGCTATTTTCGCTTTTGACCTTTTTCTTTTTAAGTGAAAATTATCTTTGGATTTCTCTCAGTTAACAAAAACAGATACTAACGTAGGTCTTTCCTAAAAGCGAAGCGGCGTAGTGCGAAGTTTCGAAAAGCGAGGGATACCTATATGCTTTAAATGAAGCCAGTCCTGTAAAATTCCCATCTCAAGTCTGTGAGCTGAGACTTGGATTTTTTTTAATCCTTTTTTCCTTTGCAGATCCCTTTTTTCGGGGTCCTGGTAGTGGAATGCAAAAAAATTTCGCTATCTCTGAATAAGTCAAATGTTTATAAAGGCAGTGTTCATAAATGGAGTGTCCATATAAGTTTGGAGCATGTCATTGTTTTATTTGGAAAATTAAAATGCCTTTCCTGAGCTATGCAAATTAGGAAATGGCAGTAACTTTGAAATGAACATGCAATACAGTAAAAATTATGAATGACATAGTAAATCCCACTTATTGTGTTATTCAAACAGTGGTTACGCAACTATGGGTGACAAAGAGTACCTAAGGAGACAGGATAGTAGTACTCCTTACATATAGTGCTCAGAATATCTAGGATTTGTCAAAGCCCAGTTTCAAGCAGCTTTGTTTTTCTCCCCTCTAACTTCTGGTGAAGATTTTTCCTCCAGCCTCATCACTGCGGTTGTCTGTAAGGCTCAGTGACTTCCCTTCTGTTGCTTCTCATTTAATTGCAATTTTCTAGGAAGCCCCTACCCTCTGTTGGTTGTGTACTGAACTCTGGTTGTCTCTTTGCTTCTGGTTTCTTGTCAGTTCTCCAATTATATATATTTGGTTGACCATCAGTGTTTTGATTTGGATACCCAACTCACTCAAAAGAGGATACCACCTCCTCTATCCCACCCCCAGCCCAAAGAAGACACTTTCCCACCCAACCTTACCATCATGGTGGGGGCATCACTGAAGTTCAGTGCAGAAAAGAATTTAGTTTAGGATATTAGGTGCTTATATCGCTACAAGAATGAAAAAGTAACAAAGTTATCTGAATACATACCTGTGGGTATGTAATCAGAGTCACATTGGTACACAGCAGAAACCCAGATTCAAGTGCATGATTGCAGTCCTAGCAAAAATCCCCCGGGGGTGGGGGGGAAGTCCCTGGCAGAAGTGAAAAAAACAGGAGAATCCTAGTCCCTATGAATAGAGGGTTCAAGGATAAAATTGAGAAAAGGACCAAGTTACTATAACTGGGGTTCCATCATCAGAATAGTCAAGCATTAACCCTGATTTTTAATACCAGATTAGGGACGTGTTCTCCACTCTCTCCCCAAAGCCTCGCTGTGTGCCTAGAATATAGGATGTACTAAAACCAAAACAAATTGTCAGAAGAAAGAATGAATGGAATCCACAGATGAAATATTCAAAATTTACTCATTGACTTAAAGCGGCAGACAATTGAGATCTGGTTGTCCTTCCTGAATCGTGTGAAATCCTGTTCTGAATACGGAGGGCACAGGAGCCCTGGCAGAATCCGCCTACAGTGGGGACAAGTCTTCCATTGAGATAGAGCCCATGTAATGAGATCTGGCCCTGGTATCTCTCTGAATCTGACTTTAGTCACAAGAGATGTAGAGGCTACATTTAATTCCTAGAACTCTCCAGAAGTCAAGAACAGGGCTTATTTAAAAAATTTCTTCAGCTAGGCAACCCTCTTGGGTTCCTCCCTCTTTGAGAGCTTTGTACTATCATTTTACTATTGCTCAATAAACTTTGCTTTGCTGCCCACCCCTAAAACAAAAACAAGAACTTCAGTTAATATTTCCCCATTTCATAGCCGATTCAAATTTTTGAGAAATTTTGCCTTCATTTAATTTGATAACGTGTGGCATTTTGCCTTTAAAAAAATAAGTATCTTAAAAGTCTCCTCAGCTTGTTACACCTGTTGGGTCAACCTGTTAAATAGTTTTAAGGATTTACTTCAGTGATTTGACTGAATGCGAAACCCAAAGACCTCTCATGTTCTTTAATAATATAGAAAGGAGTTTTCCACAAAGCCAGTATAGAAGAAGAAATTTGAGCTCAGATGCCATTCAAAACTTGACCTTCGTGATATTTCCTAGTCTTTTTTTCCCCAAATCCTTTCCAAGAACCATTTTAAGTAAAATAGTGCATTAGACACCACCCCCCTCAGGAGAAGAAATTCAGGTAGCCCCTTGCCACATGACTGGAAAAGACATGAAACTGAAGACTGGCCCACATCCCAGGCATCCCGGTCTTCTATTACATACTGAGGCACTAACCCTGTAACTCAGAAAGGGTTACAACAGCTTGTTGAGACCTTAGTACTAGTTCTGCTTAATAGAGGAACTTCCTGGCTCCTGTGATCACGGAGCTGAGCTCTGCCTTCCCAGCCCAAGTCCCACCTGGCTACACCTGCCAGCTGTACTCCTCCCTGCTCTCTCTCCCATCACTTGGTTCTCAGCTCATCAGCCATCTCCAGAGACCCGTGGCCTCTTGTAGACCGAGGTCTCTGCCAGCTCTGCATGCTGTACGTGGGATATACTTAGCATATGTCTACTCGTGGCGCTGTGGTCAGTGATACAGTGACAACTGTATTTATTTTATTATGGAGTCGTAACTACCTTTGGGAAACACTGGAGGGAAATTAGCAGTGCAGACTGCTGAGTTCATCAGTGGACAGTCTTTGTGCCCAGGATGTCCAAGCTTAAGCCTGAAAACCTGAAGCATGAGATTTTGGTTTGATTTTGTTCATTCTGAGTTTTGGTTTTTTGTTTTTTGTGGGTTTTTTGTTTTGTTTTGTTTTTAGTAAATATGGAAGATAAGTCAATTTTCAGAGCGTACCTAGAAATTAGTGGAATGTGCGTGCTACCTGACGGTAGTCAGCATCTTATATATAAAATATTTAATATTTGGTGACCAAGTTAACGAATGACCAAAGGAGCGAAGTAGCTTTGGACACAGCCATCATATTTCAGAAATTTTGACATAAAATGGTACTTTTGAGAATTGCCTCACTGGTAGATTTAAACTGCTTGGATTAAGTCATCTTTATATTTTCTCTCATCCCCTTTTGTCCAAAATAAAAATAACACTCGGGTTTCTAGATTCATGAATTCCTGTGGTTTGCGTCGTTACTGCTTACATTGTAGTCAGATGTCCTTAGTACCCCATGGCCTTGTGGATTGGGAATAGGAGTGGGTGAATGTGTTCCTGTTGTCTTTCACATAGGCAAAGAGGCCTCTCTCTCCAGAAATTGAAACACAGAGGGCAGGCTCCACGTGGTAGGAGAGGAAATACGTCTCTTGGTGTCACCTGTGAAGCATTGGTCAGAGAGTCTGCTAGGCCTCCTGAGATTGAAAGGGGTGACCTGTTAAGGGAAATAAGAGAGTTTCGTCCTTCACAGGTCTGGGCATTAAAGATGGAGCAGTGTCCCCTGAAAGTGTCATGGAGAGGTCATCACTGTCGAAAAGAAACAAAGCGAGACACTAAGTCAGTGAGACAGATTTTATTACTGACTTTTGCTGTAGAGGAGAGACCCTGGTGTATCATGAGCTCATCTCCATGGAAACCAAAGGCAGGAGGCCTTTTAAACACTGGGGTGTGCTGAAGGAAAAGTAACAAAGGGCCTTATGGGATGTGAGTAGGCCATCTGTGACTGCCAACTGGGTCTTACTGAAGTTAGGCTCCTTCCCTCCACAGAGGTTGGGAGACAGGTGTTCTCTCTCCCTCTCTCTCTCTATATATATATATCAAATTTTTTTCCTTTTTTTTTTTTTTTAAGAGAGTGCAACTGAGGTGGGGTCAGGGGAAGGGGCAGAGGGAGAGAGAGAATCTTAAGCAGGCTCCATACCCAGTGCAGAGCCTGATACGGGGCTTGATCTCAGGACCCTGAGCTGAAACCAAGAGTTTGACACTTAAGCAACTGAACCACCCAGGCGCCCCAGAGGCTCTTTTTTGATGCTTACATTTCAAAGGAATAAGTTCCTTGAGAAAGACACTTGGGTTATAAAAAATACATATACATCTCCAAGGGACAGAAAGGATTTTCTATTGCAAGTTTTCTAAAGGAAATGCTCTAAGAAAAGAGAGCTCAGGGCCCTTACGTCAGGTGTTGCCCAGAACAAACAGGAAGTTCCCTTGGCAGTGTTGAGCGCTCTCACGCAGCCCCTGAAAATGGGGCTAGAATCATTACCATCCTAGGAACATGGCCTTGAGCTCCTAGAGAGTATGTTTCCTCAAGTCTCTTATGGATCATTTGTGTTGAAAATTGAGTTCTTGTAGGCAAGGGTTGAAGGCTAGTCAAGAAGAGGGCTCGGAGGGGCACCTGGCTGGCTTAGTTGTTAAGCGTCTGCCTTGGGCTCAGGGCGTGATCCCGGAGTCCTGGGATCGAGCCCCACATCAGGCTCTTCCACTGGGAGCCTGCTTCTTCCTCTCCCACTCCCTCTGCTTGTGTTCCCTCTCTCGCTGGCTGTCTCTCTGTCAAATAAATAAATAAAATCTTTAAAAAAAAAAAAAAAAAGGGGGCTCAGAGGCACCTGAGTAGAGTTTAGTCAAGGATAGTCTTTGTCCCCATTTTGGGAGAACTCCAAAAGGAAAACAAGATGGATGTCAGAGGAACATTCGCCTGGCCACCCCCTGAGAAGGAGCACTTCCTTCTGTGGTTACCTTGGGGCCTCCAGTTACATTAATAAGGAACATGTCATTTCCTTAGACGACAACAGAATTTGCCAAGTGACTTGTGATTAAGGGTGCAATTTCTACCTGAGATTTTCTTCTTCATAAAGTCAAAGATGAGCTTTGAAGGAAGTTAGGATTTTCAGGTTATGGTGATTTTCACCTATCGTAAACTTTGTGAGATCAAGGATCAAAAGCATGAACATGACATGGGCCATTAACTGCATTTTTTACACGAAGGCCGCAATTTTATACTTCGTTTTAAAAGAAATCATGTCAAGAGGATTTACTTTGCCACTTGTCTTTCTTTTCCTTTCTTTGTTTCTTTTTCTTTTCTTTTCTTTTCTTTTTTTTTGGTCACAGAAGTTGAAGGTTTTTCCTCCTCCTTTAACTTGCGAGAAAACTCAATTTTTTTTTTAAGATTTTATTTATTTATTTATTTTAGAAAGAAGGAAAGAAAAAGTGAGTGAGGAGACAGCAGAGGGAGACGGGATCTCAAGCAGACTCCGTGCTGAGCAGGGAGCCTGACGCAGGGTTCCATCCCAGGACCCTGAGATCATGACCTGAGCCAAAATCAAGAGTCAGTTACACAACCAACTGAGCCACCCAGGCACCCCGAAAACTCTTAATTTTTAAAGTTCTTTCTGGTGAGTCTTCTACAACAGGAACCAGCAAATTCTGATGTACAGGCCAAAAGAGGCTTCTAGACTGTTCTGTAAATCAGGTTTTATCGGAACACAGCCCTACTCCTTCATTTGTGCACTGTCTGTAGCTACGGTGGGAGAGCTGAGAAGTTTCCACACAGACGGTGGCTCTGTATCCCTTTGCAGGAGAAGTCTGCCAACATGCGCTCTATGTATTCACAAATTCTTTTTTCCATTATAACTATGTTTTCTATTTGAAACATGGAGCTGGAAGGCTTACAGAATCCAGACTGGCACTTTTGGACCCAGTTAGTTGTATATCCCCTCAACTTCCCAAATTTTCATTTGAGAGATTCCACTTGAATGCACATCCTTGTTTCAAGTCCCAGCAAAGCGTCAAGAAAGAGACCAAGTGCATACCAGACAGCCAGGTTTCCTCAAGAACTAGGAACTATGGCGGTCATACGTAAGACCGTCACACACCGTGGAGGGAGCTGTACCCATTCTCCGTGAAGCTGCAGTCCTTCCTTAATTGCACAACATCTAGAAGCAATAGTAACAAAACTTTCTTTCTCTGAAAAATAGAACCCTTCCTCTTATTCAACCTTTCTGTAAAATTCATCCCCAGCATTCCTCTATCGAGAAATGAAGTCTTATAATCCCAAAGGGTCAAAGAAAGTCTTGAGTTTGTGATAGTATTTCTGTGACCTCAGGGGAAGAATCAGCAACTTTTAGAAGCATTTAAGCTCATAGCCAAGTATCGTATCTCTAAATTCTCACAATTTCCTTCTCTGAGTCTTGACATCTTAAAACTGAGCTCGTCACCTCACACCCATTAGGATGGCGATTACCAAAAAAGAGAAAAAGAAGAAAGAGAACCCAGAAACTAACAAGCGTTGCAAGAATCTGGAGAAACTGGAACTCTTGTGTGTTGTTGGCAGGAATGTAAAATGGTGCTGCCACTGTGGAAAACGGTATAGTGATTGCTCAAAAAATTAAAAGTAAAATCACCGTATGATCCAGCAATTCCACTTCTGGTATATATCCAAAAGAACTGAAGCAGGATCTCAAAGAGATATTTGTGCTCCCGTGTTCATAGCAGCACTGTTTGTAATAGCCAAGAGGTGGAAGTAACCCAGTGTCCATCCACAGATGACTGGATAAAGAAAATGCGGTGTAGACATACGACAGAGTATTACTCAGCCTTAAAAAGAAAAGAAATTTTTTTAAGATTTTATTTTTTGGCAGAGAGATGGAGACTGAGAGAGGGAACACAGCAGAGGGAGTGGGAAAGGGAAAAGTAGTCTCCCCACTGAGCAAGGAGCTCAATGCGGGGTTCGATCCCAGGCTCCTGGGATCATGACCTGAGCCGAAGGCAGACGCTTAACGACTGAGCCACCCAGGTGCCCCAAAAGAAAGGAAATTTTTATCCTACAAGATAGATGAACCTTATTGACGTCATGCTAAGTTAACGGGTATAGATCTGCACAAGAATGGGAATATACTTAATGCTACTGAACTGTATGCTTAGGAGTAGCAAAGATGCTAGAGTTTCTGTTGCATGTTGTTAATAACGCTAAGCCGCTGGCATCGCTGAGCTCATAGCTTTGACACCGCACACGACAGACTCCAGACAGAGACCAGACGGTTTTTCTGCCTTCACGGTTTCAGAGCAGTTCGTTTATTTAGCTAGCTCTGTCAGGTGACAGGGTATTTTAATAAGGGAAACAAATCAAGTGGAGTTGATTGATCTGGTCTTATCACTTGTTCTTGTAATATCGCGTGGGTACATCCTTGGGCAAGATTTTCTATTAACCCGATGACGAGGTCAGCACAGCCCCTTTTTTGGGCCTGCCAGGAAGGAGGAAAATGGGTTGATGATGGACATTTGCTTGTGGAACGCCACTGAGGTCAGCTGCGGTCCCCTCAGCCCCCAGCCATACTTCACCCCCTTACTCACGCAAGCTACAGTGGTACCAAGAATGAGAGTTGTCATTCTCAATTGCTGCCTCAGCCCAGACCTTTGCTCACATCAGCCCGTCACTGGGACTCAATCCCTAACATTGGGCAACAGCCAGACGGTATTATGGAACAAAGTTCCATTTGTGATGTCCTAACCAATCGTCTCAAGCAAATGAAAGAAACTGAATTCTGCCGTTTTTGTTTGTGAATTAAGGCTTGTACATTTGTCAGCTACCCCTGTCCTTGCTATAGTTATTTCAAAAGAAGTGCAGAAATACCCATCAGAAACAAAACTCACAAGTTGCGGTCACAAAAGAAGAGCAGAGAGGCTGAGCTTTCATTTAAGGGGGCTGTGTGCTGCCTGCCATGTCTCCCTGCCTTGTCATAACTGTGAGGACTGATGGCATCCCGTAGAAACAAGCAGAGCCTCGAGGAAAGCTTTGGATAGCACTCTGCTTCCAGACCTTTCTTTTCTATTGCATATGTTATGACATTTCTTCTTCTTTTGGTGGTGGTTGTGTTTTTCAATTTTTCCAATTGCTCTTACGGTAAGTGTCTGACTTACAACCCGACTATTTAAATATTCTGGGATTTTTTTTTTTTTCAAGGATAACATCCAGGCCCTAACAGTTCATTCCCCCCCACCATACAGATTAACAATTCACTTCACTGCTTTGAAAATAATGGACATTTTGCCATATTGGTGTTTTTTTTGTTTGTTTGTTTGTTTTTTTAAGAAGGTGTTGTTTATTTGACAGAGAAAGAGCATGCACAAGCAGGGGGAGTGGCAGGAAGGAGAAGCAGGTTCCCCACTGAGCAAGGAGCCCATTGCAGGACTCGATCCCAGGACTCTAGGATCATGACTTGAGTTAAAGTCAGATACTTAACCAACTGAGCCACCTGGGCATCCCTCGCCATATTGTTTTTATCATTAGTTGGCAAATGTACGAAGTATAGTCAAATCTGGTCCCTCTTTTCTGGGTAAAGCATCTTACTTATCATGCAAGAGAAGATTGAGAAAGAAATGAAAAAAATGTTTTGTCTGCAGAATAGGAAGTGATGTTCCTAAATTGCTTGGGACTTTTTCTTAGATTTGGAAGGTTTTGTTATTTAATTACAAGCAATTATTATGCATTTCTTCTTCATGAGCCTCTGTGTTCCGCTTTGGTGTAAAAGTCTCCCTGTAGCTCACTATTTCAATATGCACATGAAAATCCACGGCATATCTGCACATTCTTTCCTTTACGATTCTCGCCACCTGAAGTGATTGATGATATGTGCTGTCGTAAACCTTCGTATACATATAAGAGTGTGAAATTATAGGGGCACCTGGGTGGCACAGCGGTTAAGCGTCTGCCTTCGGCTCAGGGCGTGATCCCGGCGTTACGGGATCGAGCCCCACATCAGGCTCCTCTGCTATGAGCCTGCTTCTTCCTCTCCCACTCCCCCTGCTTGTGTTCCCTCTCTCGCTGGCTGTCTCTATCTCTGTCAAATAAATATATAAAATCTTTAAAAAAAAAAAAAAAGAGTGTGAAATTATAAATTGAAGCGTGGCTCTGGCCAGGTTAAGTTTGTCCTGAAGGACAGCGTGGTAATAGTGACAGCCACACTTCGGCTGGTTTATGAGTTTTATGCGTAGGGGCAGTGTGCTTGGTATGTGAAACCTCATTCAATGATAAGTAAATAACTGCTGAATTTAATAAAATGATTTAGGAAGTGATCGTAGTTTTTACAAGCTACAAAATTCTGTCCTGTAAGTAGTAAAAATTGTGTCTTTCGCTCTTCTGTGTATCCACGGTAGCCCATCTCTACGGGTTTGTTCATTCGTAGACAGGCTGGACAAGTTGTGAGAGGTAGTCCTCGTTCTTAAAGACACGGGTGGGCGGTGTAGCGGCATGGTGAAGGGTTCACACGCTGGACTCACATGGCTTGGGTTCGAGTCTCTCTTTGCCCTTTGGGCAACTTACTGAACATTTTCCTTTTCTGCGCAATGGAGATAGTAGTACTGACCGGGTAGAGCTGTGTTGAGATTTACATAAAGTACTACATGGAAAGCCAGTAACTCCTAATGTGTAGTAAGTGTTACCATGGCAACAGAAGGGAGAAACCGGGTCTTTGCACCAAATGTCCCTTTCAGGCAACATATCTGTCTGAGTAGATGTCTGACATACCTATGCATAGGTATAATTTTTTTTAAGATAGATTTATTTTTTAGAGAGAGAGTGCGAGTGGGGGAGGGGCAGAGGGAGATGGAAAGAGAGAGAGAATCCCAAGCAGGCTCCCTGTTGAATGTGAAGCCCGGCATGGGGCTCTATCTCACCCCCACGAGATCATGACCTGAGCCGAAATCAAGAGTCAAACGCTTAACCCACTGAGCCACCCAGGCGCCCTCGTATAGGTATAATTTAAAAAAAAATTTTTTTTTGCTCCAAGTTATTAGCTGACTTTCATTCTGACTGGTAATAAGGACAAATAAAAACTCTCCAACTAATGCTGCTGTCTTCCCCCTGATTTATAAAGTGTCCGAGAAGTAAGATCTTAAAGCCTAAATGTCTTAATACTTTTAAAGACCTCATCCAGCAGTGTCGATCTGACCATGGGTAGAAAAACAGGCAGTGAAGCAGGCAAGCTGATTCCCGTTAAGCTGGCACCACAAAACACTTTGAACAAGGGCCCTGTTATCTCGTAGGTAACAGGTGGTAGCTGGGGTAGTAAGCTGGTCTGGGCAGGATTTCAGCTTTCCAGTCTTCAGTGCCTCGAGCAGTACGCTTCTATCATGAAGTGATCAATAATAATTAGGTGTCTGGAATGAAATACAGTACGGTATTATGCTTCCTCCATCTGGAAGGAGAAACTCACGTAACTAGGTCTAAATCAGTGCATTCTCTTTTTATTCCTGGGGGGCAGTGTTCGAGGCAGCAGAGAACACGGTGGAAATGTGAATTGCGGCTTGGTGTATAATCACACAAAAAAATTAGGTGTTATGACACACTTGGCTACAAGTAACAGAAGCAAGCCCCAAAGCACCACGCCTTTATTTCTGACATAAACACTTTCATCACATTGCATTCTCTATGACTGCAGGGCCACCTGTTTCACATTTAATAAAAATGGCTGTCACAATAGGTGATCTGTACATGAGGGGACAAAGCAAAGGTTGTCAATGGAGCTTAATGTAAATTATTTTTCAGATCTTATAGTTTATTAAATCATGTTCTAGCATGTTCCCGTCCCACGGGGCCAATAAATGGACAAGGAATTATTTCTTTTGTGTCTTGTCGGTCTCAGAAGAGAAAACTGAGACTTACTGAAACTGAGAATTTGATTTGAAATTTTCCTGTGCAGATTAGGGCTTAAAGAGCCCGAACATGGAAACTTTCCTCCGTGCGCTCCCAAGAGCGCTGAGCCTGACCCTCACAAAACTACTTCCCCTAAGTTGTTTCCTCCTTGTCCCTCGGGGGGTGGGACGGCAAGGGCAGCGCATCCTGCTTTCAAAATTCAGAATCCTTGCTGCTGCAGAATGACCTAAAATTTCTGCCCCCGCAACTTCCGGTCCCTGCGGTGCTGCCTCGAGACTTGCAAGCATCAAGAGCAGCTCTTCCACACGCGAGGCTGACCTACTGGAAGAAATGACCAGCAAAAGAAGTGCAGCTTTTATTGCCTTATAATCACCCTTTCTTTCATTAACCGGAGATCGTCTGCTGCCAGCTGCTTAATTTCATTATCTGGTGGCTGAGTTTTTTATTCCCTTTCGGAGACCATTGGAGCAGTACAAAAGGAAGCAGCGTTAGTGAAAATGGCCTTTTAATGTTTTTGTTTGGGAAAATAAAATACGTTGGAAAAAAGTGTAGTAAGCGTCGACGTGCAGTTTAACAGGTGGCTCTAAAGCAAACTCCGCATAACCACTGCCCACGTCAGGAAAATTACCAACAGTCCCCAGAAGTCCCTTGATGTGCCTTTTTTTTTTTTTTTTTTTGGTTTAAGATTTTATTTATTTATTGAGGGGAAGGCAGGAGCAGAGGGAGAGGAAGATAGAATCCCAAGCGGACTCCATGCCCAGCAGGGAGCACAACTCAGGGCTCGATCTCATGACCCTGAGATCATGACCTGAGCCGAAATCAAGAGTCGGACACTCAGCTGACTGAGCCACCCAGGTGCCCTTTGATATGCCTTTCTGATTGCAGTCCTCCTCCCCACCAAAGGCAGACACTGACTCGATTTTTATTGTGATTTTATCCTTGCTTGTATTTGTGGTTTTCAAGGTCGGAGATGTATCCCTAAAACATACATCTAGTTTGGCCAGTTTTTTAACTTTATGTAAATGGAATCATGGTATATGTGTTTTGTCTTGCTCTCTTTACTCAACATTACTTATAAGATTCATTCATTTTGTGTGTTTACTTTTTATTTTGAAATTTTTCAAATGTAAGAGAAATTGAGAGAATTATAAACCAGTATTATAATGTAATTGCTTAGTTGCCACCTAATAGAGATTTGGCCATAGTTGTTCTTTCTTTTTTTTTTTTCCTTCCTCTTGAAGTGTTTTTAAGTTAATGACAGACTTTTTTTTTTTTAAGGGGGGCATGGGGGGACACCTGGGTGGCTTAGTTAAGCATCTGCTTTCAGCTCGAGTCATGATCCCAGGGCCCTGGGATCGAGTCCTGCTTTGGGCTTCTTGCTCAGTGGGGAGCCTGCTTCTCCCTCTGCCTGCTGCTCCCCTTGCTTATGTTCTCTCTCTCTCTCTCTGACAAATAAATAAATAAAATCTTTAAAAAAAATAAAAATAAAAAAAATAAAAATAAAAAGGGGCGTGGGGAGGAGCAGAGGGAGAGAGAGAATCTCAAGCATGGACCCCAGTGAAGGGCTCAATCTCATGACCCTGAGATCATGACCTGAGCTGAAATCAAGAGTCAGACGCTTAATCGACTGAGCCACCCAGGCACCCTAATTACATTTCTAATCATGCATCTCTAAAAAAATAAGGGCAATGTCCTATGTAACCACAAGATCCGTATCCTATATAGCAAAACTAATAATAATTCCCTAATATCATCTAATTCCCAGTCCATATTCGTGTGTTTCCAGCTGACCCCAAGACACTTTTATAGCTGGTTTGTTCAAATCAAGATCCATAAAGAATTTTTGAAGTAGTTTTAACTGTACAACTTGCAGCTGAAAATGAGTCTGTGATCCTGCCTTTTTCCCCATACACTTAATCAGTGGATAGAGCTCCTGTGGGACCTGGGTGCAGGCACTTCGCCCACAGGAACGAGGGAAACAGATCACCTCATCTCTGCTAATGACATGGTCCTACTCTTCTGCTCTATGACTCCAGAGGAAATTGCACTGTCCAAATTACTGTCAGAAGCACCTGATATCAATTATGTCAAAGCCAGAAATGTTATTTTGGGCAGATACTTTGTGGTACTGGTCTGCTCAAGGTTAAACAAGTCTAGTTATACTTATCTGGGGAGTGCATGGGGGACCCGCCCATCCGGGGGTCTCACTGGAAAGCAGCTCCAGTCTCTCCCAGCTGCAGTTCTTCACCAGGACCCCAGGAGGACAGGTGGGTGGATAGATGGTCCCTTTGCTCTATTAGCATCTTCCTGGTCAGCCATTCAAAAGAGGGTTTAGGGATGCCTGGCAACTCAGTGGGTTAAGTGTCCGACTCTTGGTTTCAGCTCAGGTCATGATCTCAGGGTCCTGGGATCGAGCCCCACCTTGAGCTCCCTGCTCAGAGCTTGTCTTGTTAGACAAGAGTCTGCTTGTTCCTCTCCCTAACCCACTGTTCCTGCCTCCACTCATGCTCTGTCTCTCTTTCTCAAATAAATCTTAAAAAAAAAGAAAAAGGTGTTTTGTTACACTGACAGAGTCCAAGAGAAAGAGTCATGCCATGCCATGGAGGGCCATATGGGGAAGCATCGCGGTCAGTCAGGAGGCAGAGAGAGTGGGAGGGAAATGTCGAAAATGAGGGCAAGAGCCTTTAGTGTGTTTCCCATAGGAAAGAATGGACAGGGTGAGCCAGCTTGCCTGGCTGGTTCGAATCATCTCAGCGGGCTCTGGGGCATGGGGACTATCTCCAGCTGTCTGACACCTGGGCCTGGGCTGATGAGGGCAGGTGGCTAGTGGCCTGTAGCGTACGAGCTCCTTAAGGAGGTGGTTGGGAGTCTGGGCTCTGGGTCAGGTGGTTTGCAGTGAAAGTATGTTCACAGGCCAGTCAGGTGCTATCTGGGATGTGGCTAGCCTTGGGAGGGGCAGTCTCACCAGGATTATAAGCAAGACCCCCAAGAGTTACCTGAAATTTAAAAAAATACAGAAAGTAAAAAGACAAGATTAATAGACAGGGATAGAGTTGCAAGAATAATTACGCGTCTCAAGGATTTCTGTGTGGCTTTTATATTAAGGCCGAGTTTGATGGCAAGCTTTGGAAGTCTTCCTTGAACATCCTAACCTTTGATTATGGTTTCGGGGGGGGGGCATTGGGGGGCTATTTTTGGTACGGTAATTGAGAAATCTATTCAATCCAGGCAAGAGGGGTACAGGAAGCTTCTTTTTGCATATTTGGACCTCCTTAGCTATTCTTTGTCAGTCTGTAAAAGCAAATCAGTAATTTTTCTCCCTTTTCCTCTTCAGGCTGTCTCTTATGTTGCACATAGACTTTTGTGCAACTGCTGTTGCCCTTGCAGTGGACTTTCGCACGTTTGCTGGCTTATGTGATTTTGTGTTTGGTGATTTATATTTATTGTTTTAAAATCGCCCTTACAGACTTCATCTTTTATATAAAAGGATTACTTCTTTTAGAGAGAGAGAATGAGAGCAGAGAGGAGGGGCAGAGGGAGAGAGAGAATCTTAAGCAGGCTCCACGCCCAGCTCAGAGCCCAATGCAGGACTCAATCTCATGACCCTGAGATCATGACCTGAACGGAAACCAAGCGTCAGACACTCAACCGAGTGAGCCACCCAGGCGCCCCTAAGAATATTACTTTTTACCACACATCTCACAAGACAATTTTTCAGTTTTCTTTTTATAAAAGAGATGGATGACTTTGTACTGTTAACTTCCATTTCCTGCGTCCCAGAGGCCAAGCGTTGCCGAGTGAGTCAGCTCACGGTCATGCCCTGGATCTCACTTTCTCTGATTTATCCCTGCTATCCTTTGGCCAGGTGTGATACCTATTACACCTTCTCTCTTCCCTCATGTGTTGATTCTCTTCCTCCGACTCTGTCATTTCTTCTCTGTTTTTCTTTTTTTCATCTTTGTACTACCCAAAGCCAGAGTTGTTGCAGAGAGCAGATCGGACCTCGTCTTGGTCAATGAACAGGAAACCATTACGTTTCTTTCCCCCGCACCAAACCCTCCTCCTCCTGTGTTTTGTAGTTTGGTAGTAGACCGGGTCGGAGGGTATCTGTCATCCTTCTGCACCAGACAGCCCACTTAACTTCACCTCAGGGGCAGTGCTGGAGCTCGTCTTTGCCCGTAGTTCAACTTGCCTGTAACTTTGGAAGGGCTGCTAAAAATAAGACTGGAAGAGAAGCGTCACATATACCTTGTTAAAAGAGTGAGTAGAAGTTCCCCAGAAGAAATTCTCCTAAGAATAGTAGTATAATTATGCCATCTTACCATGACCTACAGCCCCAAATAAACTAATAATAAAATCACCTTCTATTTCTAGAGTCTTGTACATGAGATTATATTTAGAGCCTGGGCACGTCGTAACGATCCTCACGACAACGTGGTATGGAAAAAAACAGGCATTAACCATTTTCTACTCTGCCACTTACCGCTCTTTGACTCTGAACAAGTCAATTTTGCAGGGTCTCAGCTACCTCTGAGAAATGGGAATGATAACACTTCATGGGATGTGGTGAGGATTAAGTTAAATGACCTGTCACCCTTCTCAAAATGATCCGTGTATCCCTTGTGGGCACAGGGTTCTGGGCTAGGAAGTGGACAAAGCCAAAGGATAAAGAAGCCATCTCTTCCCAGAATGTCAATTAAACTTGGAAATTGGGGGTGGGTATTTTCTTATTTAAATAAAAGCAGGGGCGCCTGGGTGGCTCAGCGGTTAAGCGTCTGCCTTCGGCTCAGGTCGTGATCCCGGCGTTATGGGATCGAGCCCCACATCAGGCTCTTCCGCTATGAGCCTGCTTATTCCTCTCCCACTCCCCCTGCTTGTGTTCCCTTTCTCGCTGCCTGTCTCTATCTCTGTCAAATAAATAAATAAAACCTTAAAAAAATAAATAAATAAATAAATGCAAATAGATTTTTATGTGAGCTTCACTTAGTTCTTTTTTTTGAAAAAGATTTTTGTTTAAGAGAGCGGGAGAGAGAGAGCATGAGCAGGGGGAAGGGCAGAGAGAGAGAAGCAGGCTCCCAGCTGAGCAGGGAGCCCAGATGTGGGACTCGATCTCAGGACCCCAGGATCATGACCTGAGCCGAAGGCAGACGCTTAACCGGCTAAGCCACCCAGGAACTCTTCCACCTTAATTCTTAAGGCAAAACTCAGTACAGTAAAGAAACGGCATGCTTGGGACAGCCAACTCGGTCCTACCGTTGGAGCCCCTGGCATTACTGCTTTGCCGTTAGGAGTGGTTCCATGGAGAAGTTTGAGAAACACTGGTACCTGAAAAAGTTTACCATAGTCTGTGCCGGTACAGCATGGTCTTAGTTACCCCTCGTCCTTGTTTTAGAAAGTGTGCGGCTACATTTCCCCAGCATGTACTTGATATCCCCACTTAAATATAGCTAACATTAGGCTCGCCATCTTCCCTACAAACCTGATTCTCAACCCGCATCCCCCACTGAGTCATCAGCACCACCGTCCGTTCAGCTCTGCAAGTCAGGAACCAGTTACCCTTGACCCCTCTTTCCTTCATGTCCTTAACGCGACACCATGGCCACCTTGCCACCTTCACATGACTTGAATGCATTCTTTGCCTGCATCGCCATCACCAGCATCTTGGTCCAAGTGACCATCATTTCTTGCCTAGACTAGGGAATCCCCAAGAACTGGCCTGCCTCCCATCCATTCTCCATGGTGATGTGGGCATTGATCTCTGATGGTTTATTTCCATTGCCCTTAAAACAGCATGGTCCATGAGGCCCTTCATGGCCCAGCCCCCCATCCGTCTGGTGGTGGTGGGTGTAGTAACGTCGGGTGCTTTCTCTTTGCCAGCAGTGCCATGGTTCCTCCCATCAGGAGCCACTGCCCGGCTTGCTATGTCTGGGGTGTTTCCCTCAGCCCCAACCTGACTGCCCTTTGCTGAGATAATATATATTCGTCTTTCAGACTCCACTTGTGGGTCCCTTCCTCAGAAAAGCCTTTTCTCATGGCCCCGTAGGGGAGGTTACTGATCATATGACCAGTAGTCTCTTTCTTTTAACAGGACTTACCTTGTTTTGTAATCACACATTAGCTAATACTATTTGATGACCGTCTGAACCACACATCAGTCTGTCAACTGCGAGGGTAGGGATTGTCCCTTCAGTCTCCATCATCTCCAGCCCCTGGAGGAGTGCCTTTCGCCATGGACAGGGGGTCTGTCATTGTTGGATGAGCACCGGGAGTCCACAGAGTCCGCATGGCTGAATGATTGGGCTGGGAGCACCCACGTTCTGCTGAAACTTGCCATCCCAGACCGCCAGGCCCATGGCTTTGCCCACCTGCTGCTGATTCTTCCTTTAGTGCTGGGCATCAGGTCCTTCCACGTCCATCTGTGGTTTTGAAAAGCCCCTGAGAAACCTCATTCTGCTTAAGGGAAATTCATTCAATTTGTGGCTCAGTACGGGATTGGCAGAGCACCTCTTTATGCATGCTTTCTGGGAGGCTCGATGCCACCCCCAAAATCTGTTCACAAAATCCTTGCTTAAAAACCCCTGCTTCACCTTGCCTATCCAGTCTTCAGCCATCAGGATGTGCTGAGTCGTGCCAGTCAGGGCTTTGGTCGTGTATCTGTCTGCCTATTAGGTTAATGTCTCTGTGCTAATGGTCTTTTTTTCGCTGACATCCGGGGGCTTATGTCTTAGCCTCACCTTAACTATGATATTGACAAATGCTTTGTGGTTAATTATCTTCTTTTAGGACGTTTTGCGGAAGTCATTTCTGCAAAGGCTGCAACGCAGAATGCTAGCATGGTCCTGTCTAAGCTGCGTGTCAGGATGCTAGTGCTATTTTAGCTGCCCTGACTCCATATTTTCTTGTTGGGGACCCTGGCCCTGACTACCTAACTGCCCAACTTACTCCTAACAAAAGCAGACAGAACTTTCTAACCTAACTGCATGCAGTTCTCTCTCCCTTTTCTGGGCGTTCCTCTTCTGCCCTCCTGCCCCCACGTCATGTCATTTGGTATGAGTCATAAAGCTCCCACAGCCCCCCCCCCCAACCAAGCACCATTCCAGTGATTCCTACACCCACCTTTCTGGCTTGACCTCCGTACAGCCCTCCTGACTCACTTCTATGGGTGTATATATATGTACCCATTTTACCATTAATATGTTCTCAGGAAGCGATATGGGAGTGCAGCCTAACCTCGTATTTATTTTGTTGCCTCATACCACTTAATTCATTATAAGTTAAGAGAGAGTTAGAACACGTAAAAAATAATAAGTCCCAAAAATATAAAAAAGGTAATTTCCAACCTTGATATGGCTGAGAATAACCCAGAGAGCTTTTCATGACAATATAAATGTCCAGGGTCCCACCCTGGACCTATTAAATCAGAGAAGCGGGGGCTGAGGCATCAGTGTTTCTCAGACTGACCGAGTAACTTGATCAAGGTCACTTGGCTAGTAGGTAACAGAATCCTAGTCCCTGTTTCCTTGCTTGCTTTCTAGCGCTGACTTGAATTCTTCGTACTAAATTCTACAGAGCTTTGTACGTGCATAGTTAATCTATGTCTGAATTTGTCCACGTGAAAGTTTCTTTATAACTGGCTTCCCCCCTCCCTGCGGAATAACTGTGCATCCAAAGGATGTGGAGATTCTCAAAAGCAACCAAAGTAACCTCTTCCCTCCTCCAGCGCCACCTGCCTCAGTGTCCCGCTCAGGGGCTCAGCCAAACCCCAGTGGATGTGTGTTTCATAACTGGGCAGCTCACAGCTTGCTTGTCCGCTTGGATTTGGAGGCTAAGAGAGGAAAGCAATGGGCACCTGTCCCATGGGGGTCCCCCACTACCTGCCCCCACCCCCCCATCTCTCACTTCAGAGAGTTTTGTAGGAGATGTTTTCATACCATTTTTTTTTAATAGTCGGGAAGGAACAAAATCCTCCGTGAGACATGAACTGTACGAAAGACATCATTAAATCCCACTCACAAGGAAATGCCACAATCAGGACGATGTGCTGTGACACAGAGACTGTGCCGAGGTTGGAGACAGCATTTCTGCCTTTGAATCCCCGCTCCTCTTGTCAGTAGTTCTGTTATTCTGACAAGTTGTTGAATTTCTCTATGCTACAGAATACTAAACCCTAAAGCGGGGTGAAATAAAGGGAAATAAGAGCTCCTACCTCATAGGTAGTTTGAAGATCGTTTTGAAGATTGGATGAAATAATCTGATTAAAATGCTTATCGTATTTCATTAACTTACATTAATGAAACGTAATTTACAGAGGCTTTTCTGTATGTTACTTTTTAATCCATGTTAACACATGCCTTGAAAAATGTCTTTGTTACCAACTCACACCTGCTTCTCTGTGTTTTGCTCGTAGCCCTGGAAAGGAAAATATCAATGAGGCAAAGCAGAGAGGAGCTGATAAAACGAGGGGTCTTGAAGGAAATCTATGATAAAGGTAAGGGGGACCGGTCTGCTCCTTGGGCCCTGGAAAGCCGTGCATGGAATGGGTGTGCGTACTTCTCGGAGTTGGATTCCGTGTTTTGCATTGCTTTATCAGGATTTGAACCTTGAAAACTCCACGGACAGTTTTGGAGGGAAGAGAAAATTTCGCAGACCACGCCAGAGCTCTCAGTATTATAGAGAAATCAGGCTCCTTTATTCTCAGCATTGGAATCACACCACAGGGTACCGTGCGGAATGACACGGCTGCAGGAACGGTGTGGGTCCTGGTCGGAATCTGTGGCTGTTCGAACACACACAGCTGGGGCGAAGTTAAGTGCCGAGGCTCTTTCGGGCAGTGGGGGTTCCCAAGACACATGTTAAAAATCTACGGGCATCTAGAATTTTCTTGACAGATTTTTTTTTTAGCGGCCTTCTGTCTCCCCACAGTAAAAGAAGGCAACGCAGGGGCGCCTGGGTGGTACAGCGGTTAAGCGTCTGCCTTCGGCTCAGGGCATGATCCCGGCATTGTGGGATCGAGCCCCACATCGGGCTCCTCCGCTATGATCCTGCTTCTTCCTCTCCCACTGCCCCTGCTTGTGTTCCCTCTCTCGCTGGCTGTCTATCTCTGTCAAATAAATAAATAAAATCTTTAAAAAAAAAAAAAGGCAACGCAGAGAACATTATAAAATATAACTGTACACATAAGATATTTCAAATGATAATTTCGAATGATAATATGGGCAGGATGCTGCAGGTGCCTTGTGAAAGTGTCCACAAGGGTTTGTCAGTGAACACTGTCTTTTGCTTATTGAGTGCCCGTCTTTAAGTACAAATGTATGCAGTGGTTTAAATGATATATTAAGTGTTCTTCATTTTTATTTTTTAAGAGTTTTGCTGTTTTAAATTAGGCTTTCTCTCCTCCCCCTCACCCCTCCTCTCCCCTCAGCTACCCTCACCCCTGTCTCTCCTCCCCTGTCTCTTCCCCTCTCCTCCCCCTGCCTCCTCCTCTCCCTCTCCCCCACTTCCTTTCCCTCCTTCTCCCCCTTCTCACTCTCTCCTCCTCCTTCCTCCCCTCTGTCCTCCCCACTCCTCCCCTCTGTCTTCCCCCCTCCGTCTTCCCCCCTCCTTCCCCTCTTCTCCCTCCTCCTCTTCCCTCTCCTTCCCCCTCCTCCCCCTCCTCCCTTCTTCTTCCCCCTCCCACCTCATCCCTCCTCTCCTTCCCCCTCCTTCTCCCTCCTCCCTTCTTCTTCCCGCTCCCCCCATCCTTCTAGCCTCTCCACTAACCCCTCCTCTCCTCCCTGTCCCCTCCTCTCCTCCTTCCCTCTTTCCCTTCCACTGTCCATGTTAAGGCCTCTGTGAAATGGCAAACTCTCGTCTTCCATCTTGATGCGTCATCACCGGTGATTGTCCGTCTCCAGTCTCCCTGTTGCTTGAAGCGGGTGTTATTTGCTGGGCCAGGTGATTAAAGCACATATTCTACTGCAAAGACACATCTTGACCGTTCAGCAACCCTGTAATCCTGCGTTGACCATGTTCCTGGGAGTCTTCTCCGGGCCTGGCTTGTATTCTGATACAAAAAGGCAGGTTGGGTTTCTTACTTTGGTCCACCTCTCTGCTTCCGCGTGTTCAGTGACTCGGTCCTTACGCCTTGGGCTCACGTCCCCTCGTCCATTCCCATCACGGGCCTTCCCGGTGGCACTCCTCAAGTACTTTCTCTTAGCACAGATGGCCACCCCGAAGTGCCACAAGTAGGAAGTGGCCCCGCCCTGCCCTACGTGGCAGGGGTGCTGGAGGTAGGGGTGAAGTTGTGCTATTTCAGAGCACCTCCTGGGGCCAGGAAATCCCTTTTGTGACCACTTGATCCTTCTCCTGCTGGGTAAGGCCTTCCCAAAATACAGTTCTCTGGTGGATTAAGCTCTCAGGGGAAGAGAAAGCCACAACGTCGTCGCGTTTCTCCGATGTCTTGCTTCCTGTCCAAGCCCCAGGCATCCCCTGCGTGGACCTTAATCCTTGCTGCTTCCCCCATCGGAGCTCCGCAGCAGAGATGGTTAGCGTCTGACTCCAGGTACCGGACTGCATAATAAGCCTCCCCTTGCTTCAGGAAACACTCCATCACATTTAAAGCCTGCTCAGATCCTGTGAAATGATCCCTTCCCCTCCCTCCTGTCTTCTTGCAACCTTTATATCTCTTACCGTAAACCTTCTGGAACACTCTGGAGAATACGTTTGACTATAGCATTGATTATTTCCATTCCACCTCATAACGGGGTTAAGGTAAGTTATTTCCCAAGTAACTTCTGACTTCACCAGAGAAGTCCTAGGTTATTAGAGCAAAAGCCTCATTTTCTAGAGACAGAAATGGGGAGCGTTGAGGGGGGGGGCCTGCAAGCAAGTCCCAGCTGCTTTACTGTGTGCGTTCAGGAACTGGCTGTGGACAAAGGGACCAGGTTAGCCCCCACTTGTCACAACCACTTCCCGACTGGGCTTTTCGCTGTCACTGTGCTCTTCTGTTCGGTGTTGGCCGCCTTCCTTACTAGCGCGTTCTGTCCAGGAGAACACAGCCCTCAGAGGTTCCTGTTTGGTCCTCCCAGCCTCAGATCATGCTTGAGATAGATAAAGCTCACAGAAATTGTTGTTTGGGTGATGGGAAGAGGAGAAGAGAGGGACTAAAACCAGAAATTCATTGCACAGAGTACACGCAGGGCTTTGTATTTGCTTTGGGTTTTTCTGATAAAAAGTATGCATTGGAGGGGCACCTGGGTGACTCAGTTAAGCATCTGACTCTTGGTTTCGGCTCAGGTCATGGTCTCAGGGTCCTGGGATCGAGCCCCGAGTCAGGCTCAATACTCAACAGGGAGTTTGCTTGAGAGTCTCTCTCTCCCTCCTTCTCCCACTGCTCCTCCCCCTCTTGTGTGCTCTTACTCGCTCTCTTCATCTCTTTAAAATCTTTAAAAAAAAAAACAAAAAAGCATCCGTTTGTATCACTGTGGATATTAATCATGTTACCTTATATCAGCTGTGAGGAACACGGGCCCTGGCGTCCGATTGCTTGGGTTCAATTGCAGTTCTACCACTGATGAGCTGTGCAACTTCAGTCAAGTTGCTTACCTTCTCTGTGCTTCTGTGTCTTTATCGAAAAGTGTGGATAATGTCGTAATGAGGTTTACCTGGGATAACATGTGATGTTAGTGTGCTTGGGCAGCCATAACAGAATGGCACAGACGGAAATGTCCTTCCTCAGTGTTCTAGAGGCCGGAAGTCCGAGATCATGATGTCAGCAGGATTGATTTCTGGTGAAGTCTCTCTGCTTACCTTGGCTGCCTTCTCACCGTGTCCGCCCATGGCCTTCCTTCCATGGACACACACTTGTAGTGTCCCTTCCTGTTCCTAGAAGGACATCACCCCTGTTGGATCCAGGCCCCTCCCTTATAAGCCCATTGAACCTTAATTTTCTCCTTCAAGGCCCTTCCTCCAAATACAGTCACACTGGGTGTGTGGGATTCAATAGAGGAATTCGGGAGGTGGGGAGGATACCACTCAGTCCTTAACAATATGTCACATAGAATGGTGGTTGTCGCCCCATGTAAATTCTTGAGAGGTGGTAACACACCATTATTAGTAGTCGATCTCACCCTTTACAGGTGTCGAGACCCTTTCCATGCCTCGCCCTCAGTCAGCAGGTCCAAGAGTTTGGAAGAAACATGACTGCCCCTCTTTCATCTGAGGTGTGAGGATCTGCGACCCACTCTTGACCATGTGGGGGGCCGACACGAAGACACCCCCACCCCCGGCCCGATTCAGTTTTCCTCCTACCCCTCCTCTTGGGTTTTCCTGTCCTCCGCCTCCTCCTCCCCTTTCTAGGGCGTCACTTCTCTTGCTGTAGCTGGGGCTCTGGTGGGTAAAACACGTAGAACTCTTGCCACAACGTGAGTGAACAGCAAGTGGCAAAAGGACTTTTTTTTTTTTTAAGATTTTATTTATTTATTTGAGAGAGAGAGAGACAGCCAGCGAGAGTGGGAACACAAGCAGGGGGAGTGGGAGAGGAAGAAGCAGGCTCCCAGTGGAGGAGACTGATGTGGGGCTCGATCCCAGAACGCTGGGATCACGCCCTGAGCCAAAGGCAGACACTTAACGACTGAGCTACCCAGGCGCCCCGAGAAGGGACTTTAGATAAAAGTTTTAAAATCCAGGAAAACAGTTTATTCTCTGGGTATATTGAGACCATGTGAGAAAGTAGGACACGTTGAAGACTCCATAAAAAGAAAATTTTTCATTGTTAGTTTTGATGTAGTAGGGACATGAAATCCTAAAATCTTTTAATCCCATTTTCCAAAATTTCCACCCTGTGGATACAGCAGGTTTAGGAAGAACACAAGGTACACATTCAGAGGGTAAACTCATCATTCTAAATTGCAAAAAATGTTAAAACCAACTAGTGGTGGAAAATAATCTGTGATTTGATAGGCAGCTTATTTTTTAACAATTTATTTCCCAACCTTGTGGCCTGTGTGTTTGAATCAGAATGTGATGGTTCTCTTAGACTCACATACATTTCTTCATTCAGCAAATTGGTCCTGAGTACCCTCTCTGTGCCTGGCGGTCCCCTGTGTGTTGAGCTACAGTGATGACCAAAAGAGCAAAATCCTCCCCTTCTCAGAGTTTCTATTCTACTAAAGGAAATAGGACATAATTAGATATTTCAAGGAGTGAAGTCAAGGAGTGATAAGCCCTATGAAGAAAAACAAAGCAGCAGGGTAAAAAGATGAAGTCATTGAGTGGAGCCATGATCTTGGTTAAATGCAATCATGGAGAACTTGATACTTACACAGAGAAATTAAATGATCTGTGGCTGAAACGGGGGCATGGGTCCTACCACTTACTTCCAAAAAAACTTTGACTCAGTATGTTCCTTTTAAATTCAAGCCTCTATACTACATTTGCCTCTCTCTCTCTCTCTCTCTCTCTCTCTCAGTTCTCTGTAAATCAGAGCACATCACACTCCACCACCACCGCCCTCCCCTCCCGCCTCAGAGCCTGCAGTGGCTCCCCATTTCACTAGGAGATACTCCAAGTTCCTGCGACAGCCTACAAAGACCTCTGTGATTTGCACTCCAGCCCCTAAATTTGCTTCAACTCCCTGGCCATACCTCCTCATAATTTCCTTTTTTTTTTTTTTTTAAGATTTTATTTATTTGAGAGAGCACACAAGCAGGGGGAGCGGCAGAGGCAGAGGGAGAAGCAGACTCCCTGCTGAGCAGGGAGCCTGACCTGGGGCTCAATCCCAGGACCCCGATCATGACCTGAGCCAAAGGCAGACGCTCAACTGACTGAGCCACCCAGGCGCCCCTCTTAACTTCCTCTTGATGACACATCTCCAGCCCCGCTTTCCAGCCCTTGATATTGGCATTGGCCGCTCCCTCTCCTGGAATCCTCTTCCCCCACATATCCATCCACACAGCTCCCTCTCTTTTCAAGTCTTTGCTCAGATGTCACCTTCTCAATGACACTTATCCTGCAGCAGCCAGATTTTACATTGTTCCTCCTTCCCTAAGTCCTTCCTCCCCTTCCCCTGTTCTGTTTTCATTCTTTTTTTAGTTTCTGTCTCTTATATCACCTTCAAACAAGCTCTCTCAATTCCTTATCTGTTGTGTTACCCTTTCTCTCACCTGTCCGTCCTCACTGAAACAGAACCTCCAGCACATGGGGTGGGGTCTTGGCCCGGGTTGTACACGGATGCAGCCCGGGAGCCCACAACAGTGCCTGGGCCATAGCTGATGTCCAGTAAACGTTTATGGAATGAAGCACGTGTGCAAACCGGCGGCCGTCCCTGCCTGCTCACACCACTTGGTTTATTCGCTTGTGTCGGTGAACTTCCTGATTCTCTGATCCCCCTTCTTTATTCAGCTTTATGGTCCATGAAACTTCATCGCCAGTTATTGAAATAGGCAATATCATTATTATGTGTATGTTTATGGAGATGGGTGCTAAATACTCGACTTTCAGACAGTGCCTTTTAAGTATTAAGGAGAAAAATACCCTGAAAACAATGTATGGTTTGGCTATTACTAAAATAGTGATAATATTTCTCTGACTTAGCAAGACTCTCAAGAGGTCACCTGGCAAAGCGAATGTTATTTTTCCAACACAGAGATTAAGTGGTGGAAGCCCGGCGAGGTTATTGCCTTGTCAACGGATCCATGGCCGCCAGCGAGTGTGGACGCTTAAAACCCCTGCTAAGCCGGTGTGTCCTCCATTTGGAATTTATGGGAACACAGGAAAACTTTGTAACATGTTGCCAGTTGGTAGTCAGAAGATCTTAGTAAGTGTGGTTATTAGTGTGGTTGCAGATAATCTCTACAAATAAATGTAATGCTGGATTTGAAGAATATCAGGGTTAACAGTGGCGATTGTGCTGAATTTTCCTGAAGAACCTTAGTTCTCCCCCAGGGTCACCTGCTGCATACAGGACAGGTGTGTTTAATTCACATGGATGGGCAGGAGAGGGAAGGAGAGGCAGGAGAGGGAGGGGAGACCATCTCTCAGCAGTGGGATGGTACGACATCACCCCTTAAGGGGAGCTGGAACGTGCAAGAATTATAGCTAGGGCCGCAGCAGCTCTCCCAGGAGTCTCCAGGGCAGTCCCACCGAGACCCAGGGAAGGAGACAGCCCACCAGTGAGGGAAGAAGAGCAGGGGGCCATGTCAGAATAGAACTGACTGGGGGCTGGTGAGCAACCTCCCTTTCCCCTGTGTGCTGGGAGTTAGAGATAACATTTCATGGCAAAGAATAAAGTGCACTGAAGTGTGCTTTTTGCCTTAATCGAGTGAGAGCAACATTTTGGAAGGTGTTGTTTTTAATTATAAGCACAAACAGAAGCTCTCTGAAATGGACAACTCTTTTATGCACGAGGCTGCATTTTCCCTTCTCTGGCATTCAAGAGAAGAAGAAGGGAAAAAAAGCCCACTATTTAAATTAAAAGGTCACCATATTTTAAAAATTAAAAATTCTCCTGTGTATCAAAGGAGATGAACGTAGTAGGCTTGGGCCTCCTGAAGTCACGTTGTTTATCTGGTACCGGAGGTGCGTAGACGTTTCAAGTCAGAGTTTGTGGGAAATGCTTTTCACAGCCTTTACCGGGCACGATTACTTTGTCACGTTTTTCGCTGTTTCTGAGGCCTTCCCTAAAAATGGCACCTTCTGAAAGCTATGGTGGAGAGTAGCTGTGCGGAAATAAAAATGGTGTTTACCTTTAGCATCAACGA
Organism: Ursus maritimus; assembly: GCF_017311325.1. Lineage (NCBI taxonomy): Eukaryota > Metazoa > Chordata > Mammalia > Carnivora > Ursidae > Ursus > Ursus maritimus. Next base: position 24,147,196 of record NW_024425564.1, read on the forward strand.
CACTCGTGACTGGTGAAGCACCTCAGAGCCTAGTACAGTGGATTTGCCCGACTGGGGTAGTTGGAAAGTGCTTTAAACAATAAAGAGAATAAATAGAAGTTGTGATCAAAATTCTCTTAAGCAATATGGTTCTTTAAAAAAAAAAAATCACCATCCCCAGCCAAACAGTGACTGAAATTATTGTTACAGCCACAAGTGAGCATCCCCAGTCAATTTACTCATCCCTTGCATATTTGTTGAATACCTGTTATGTTGTGGGCACCATCCTGGGCACCGGGAGTACTTAGGAGGGACAGGCCAGGCTTCCCTGGCTAACAGAACCCCCAGTCCTGGGAGTAGGGTTCAGGCACTCCACAGTTATGACGGGGAAGGTGCAGGCTGTCCGGGGGCACATGGAAGCATCACCTGCCCGGGCCTAGAGACTTAGGGAAGGCATCCCGGAAAGAGTGGTGTCTCCGAGAAAACCTGGCATGTGATGAGAATTATCCCAGAGAAGCTGGACAGGTTGGGAGAATGTCAGAAGGGGAAGGACTAGCCCACGTGGAGGCACCAAGTTGGGGAAAAGGGAGGGAGAAGAGAGTGTGTGTTTAGTAAGGCAAGGGGGCATTGGGATGGATCATGCAGACAGGAAAATTATAGTTGTTGTTTATCCTTTATCCTGAGGGCTGTGAGGGGCTTTAGAAGGGTTTTCTGCATGATCGGATTTGCAACCTCATTGTTCTGCCTACGGAGAAGAACATGGAGGCCAAGACATGAGTCAGGGTGTCCAGATAGTGACCATTGCTGGGATTCAGTGACGTGTTGGAGGGTAACAGGAATGGGGCGACATCTGGGGAGAGGACAGACTGGAGAATTAGAGGAGATGGAATCAAGAGGGCCCTGTGACTGCTGAGATTTGGGGAAGAGAAGGGAAGAGTGTAAGCATGGCTGATACTCGGGATTCTGGCTTGGGTGACTGAGTGGGCAGATACTGGGGCCATTTACTGAGCCAGGACCCAAAATAGGCGAGCTGAGATCACAAAATATTGCCATGGTTTGACCACACTGGGTAGACATACCCAAATATCTATGCAGACCACTAAAGATACAGATCTGAAGCTCAAGAGAGACAACTGGTTTGGAAATGCAGGTTTGGAAGAGTCATATAAATGGTTATTAAATCACACAAGTTGACGATAGTTCCCAGAGAAGATGTAGAATGGGAACATAAATGATCCTGATAGAAAACCCCATGGAACCCCAACATTAAATGTTCTGGTAGTAAAGCAAAAATGGTCTGGGAATAAGAAAAAACCCTGCAAGACTGGAAGTGGACAGAAAAATAGGAAGTAAACCGGAAATGTGTATCAGAATGGAAGCCAAGACAAAGTTTTGGGAAAAAGTGGTTTAAAGTGTCAAATATAGACACATCACATAAGATATGGACCAAGAAGTGTCCTTTGGATTATGCGTATGATGCTTGATTGTAGGCTTTTCAATTACCTATGAAGCCAATGTGAGATCAGCAGGGTATAAGTTAAAAGGCTTCTGGTTCAGGTCACAAAGACTTAAGGATGGGGAAGCAATAAGCAAATTTAGACCATGATCTTTTGTGTTTTGTTCTCTGTAGTATTCCAGATGCTTTGAGCAGTGCTTGGCATTTCTCAGTGCTCATTTAATAGTTATTGCCTTAATGAGTGGCTGAGCGAATGAATGAATCTCACATAATAAAGTCTAGTGGTAGGACAGCTCCAAGATTGGTTAATTCATCAGTTCACTAACATGGCTAAAGGATGCCATCATCGGGCTCCAACCCTTCACGGTAACAAGATGGCTGCAGGGATCCCACCATCACATGCAGATAATGTATCCAGAGGAAAGAGAGGGGGCTGTCTCTTCTTGGTATCTCTTTCCAAAAGCAAGCAAACCTTGCCCCAAAGCTTCTCCAGAATCACTCTCATTTTTCGTTGACCAGAATTTTGGGAGATAACCACTAGATATTTTGTTGCCTAATTTTGACGGATGCTTCCATTAACTAAAGTGTTACAGACAGTCAACTCCTATGGGCTGCTGCCTAGTTGGAGTTGTCCTTGGAAGACCCACCACCATACCACCCTTTCCAGCTGCCAATCCAGGCAGGGCAGGTGACCATGGGCATGGTGGGCATCATGGCCACCCACCCACACGTCCCCAGCCTACTGACGCTTGATCACTCTACAGTCATTGGTCTGCATGGATGTTTGCGGTGCCAGAGCCAGCCGAACTTCAGAAGGCTGGTAGCTAATAAAAGGAAAGCCGATCATACTTAGAAAAGCCTCCCTGACTTGTCTAGGATTTGTGTAGATTTGGACAGGTAAGCAGGGCATTCGACTTCACCCCCACATAAATATCTAAAACAGCAGCGCTCTGCTGGGAGCTCCACACCCAAGGTTCCGGTCCTAGCTCTCTCGTCTTCTGTGTGTACAAGGCACAGGGCAGCTTTTCATCTCTTGGGACTCTGCTTTCAGAGTGGATGCGACCCCAGGACCCTGACTGCTCCCACCGGCAAAGCCATGCTTCCCTTCATTCCTCTCTCGCTGTGCCCGGTCCTCAGCCTGCTTGATTAAAAGCCATCTGTTGCAGCCAGGGGTCCTCCTAGTGTCTCAGGGAATACCCACGGGATGGCGTACTCTTCAACTCCAGTCTGCCCTTGCTTGTTCTCTTATGGGGCCATTGGAGGATCCAAGAACAGAGTCCTGGTTGGCCTTCTAAGCCCTTTCCTGCCCCGAGTGCCCAGTAAATGGTAGTGAGGCTCTCCACCGGACTTGGGGCCTGTGCTGCTTTTCTGCTCTTCTTAGATGCCTACCTTCCCTGGCTTGCCTCCCCTTCCCAGTTTCCCTTCCCCTGAACCTCGACTTTCCCTAGTGCCCCCCCCCCCCCCCCCCCCCCCCCCC
>NW_024425564.1:24150117-24219382 GCF_017311325.1 Ursus maritimus
CCCCCCCCCCCCCGCCGCCCACCCGGGAGAGCTGAGATTCCAGTGTGAGGCCTCAGGACTTCTCCACAGGCTGTGCCCACCTCTGTAACTCTTCACTCTTGCCAGCCGCATGCTTCCCGGAGCACGTCTTCGCTCCCCAGCCCTCTCTTAATTTCTCAGAAGGAAATATTATCCACAAAACTGCGCACTAACTGTGATGTGGGCCACGTTAGCCACACCCTTTCAGCCTCCCAGCTCCAGAAATGCATTCCCTTTTTCATATTCATTAGGGCCATGACTGTGATTTTCAAGTCTGTCGTGAGCAGTACCGTCCAGTAGAATTCTAGGCCGTAACAGAAATGTTCTGTCATTCTGTGTGCTGGCCACCCCGGCAGCCTCTAGCTAGCCTCACGTGGTTGTTGTGTGCCTCAAGTGTGGCTAGGGGGTCTGCATTTTAAATTTTATTTAGTTTTAACTAATTATAGCTGCCTGTGGCTAGTGGGTGCCTTCTTGGAGAGCCCAGCTAGAGAAACAGAGTTGCTTACCTCTGTCTGGAAATGGCCAGCCCCTGTCACTTCCCGCCCCCCATTCTAGCCATTGAGGATTTTTTTTTTTTTTTTTGAGTCTTGGATTCCAATTTCAGCTGGGCTACCCTGATAACTAGGCAAGGCCCCTTGCACAAGGATGCAGTGTGCTTCTCTGAGAGTCACATGATCATATAATACAATAGGGGAGAAGCTGTGACATCTCATTCATTTCATATTCAGTCCCTGCCCCAGTTGCAGTTTTGGTATCAGAATGCCCAGGAAGAGCAAGATGGCAAACGCTCTTCCAGCTACAAACCTGGGAGCCAGAGTCGTTGTTTGGAAATCATACTTCATACTTCATCAGGTTAGATGATGTAAGAGCCATTGGCCTTCGGTGTGAAGATGGGGGTACAGGCAAAGCTGTCCCCAGTACAGATGAAACAGACCACTGTTTGACACAATGAGGCATTTGCAGTCCCGGCAAGCAGCTGAGGATATGGCAGGAAATGCTGATAAATCCAGCAGAAAACAGCTGTAGGGAAATGCAACCGAAACAGGCTCCCCAAGGTCAAGGCCACTTTTGTGACAGGAAGTCATTGCACCTCACATATTTAATGGCTTAGGCAAAGGCCTCTTAATTAATTTCAAAATAGGATACGAAATCCAGAACAGTAGCAAGCCTAAAAAAGGCGAGGTGATTCTCCGAGCACAAAAATAGGTACCGCTCCATTCCATGTAAGAAACCGTCCTGAATATCGCAGCATCGATTAAATTCTGGTATTGAACTGCATCTTGCACAGATTTTCAACGTAGCAGGTTCGAAAAGACTCTCTGGGTTACAAAGATGCTTGTATCAGACAGAAAGGAACCCCATGGCTCCTGCATAGTCGTTCCTCTGGATCAGCTGATCAGAATAATCCAGAGACTTGTAGCTGCAAATCAAATGGAAGATTCTCTAACTTTGTAGATTCCTAACATATGTGTTCCCTGATCCTACAGAATCCACTGGTGTCTGCCTGAAATCCTGGTGATACACAGAGCCTTTTAAGCACAGAGACACACACAAACACGCTCACAATGACTTTTCCGCAGTGGAAAAGAAAGCCCACCAGAAAAGAGAGAAAGAAAGAGAGAATGAGACTGTTGGGTTTCTTTTGGTTTTGGTTTTGCAAAGAAGATGTTCAGTTCAAGTCTTTTTAAATGCTCAGGAATCAAATGCATTCATTCGCAAACAGCCAATGTTTGAGAGGAATGTATTGCTTTCTGTGTATGTTTCAAATTCTACAAAATGTCATCTGTAGCAGCATGTAGTTTAATTATAACCCTTCCCTGAACTCAGGCAAATTGCAGAAAATATCTCCCACGAAAGTTGACACATGCCAGAGAGCCATTTCCAACTTCTTAGGTTTAAAGCTTTTAACCTTTCGGTCAAATCCTTAGATAAATTCTTTCTTAGCTAACTGTTGCTCAGCAAATCATTTGGCTGACTATGAGAGCAGCTAGTAGCTTCGATCATAATGATTTAAAAGGTGATCGGGATGAATGGAAGTTTTGCCAAAACTGTACATTGTGGCTAAAGTGGCATCTTTGTGGATTTCAAAACAATGACTCTAATGCCTACAGGGGTGGATTTTTTTTTTTTCCTACTCTAGTGGAAAAGTCTATCAGTGTCAAGAAAAAAAAAAGTCAATGAAGTCTGTACTTTGTGCCTTACTAATATTAGGACCACCACTACTAGAGTAACACTTTCTTGGGAAAACATCTTCCACTCGAACTCATCAGCCACCCAGTGGAGGTGCCCTTTTTTGGTCCAAGAGCATGCCTGGGAAGCTAAAATGAGATCATGGAATGGGCTGAATAGTGGCTCTTGTCTCAAAGGGAAACACGAGTTAGCAAGTGCTTGCAGGAGGCTCTCCTTACATGTCATCACAAAGGTAATGGTTTGCTTTAACGTAGGTGGCTTTGCTTTTTTGGTTTCGCTTTCATTACAGCCATTGGGGATCACCAATAAATGAAAATGCATTTGAATTTTCACCAGCGTGCCTGTGTATTAGCAACAAAGATGCAGTTTAACTAATGCTCCTCGGGTTTCCAGTCTAAAACTGTCGCATGATGCTTCACTTACGTAGTAATTGTTCTTTAGTGTGGGAGCATAAGTGTAGCCAGAATTTTATGATGCCATTCACTCTTCTGTGTTGCAAGTTCTTAACAGTAACAGCATTTGGGTTTTGGAATGCCTGAGTGGCTCAGTCCGTTAAGCGTCTGCCTTCTGCTCAGGTCATGATCTCAGGGTCCTGGAATCGAGCCGCACGTCGGGCTCCCTGCTCAGTGCAGAGTCTGTTTCTCCCTCTCCTTCTGCCCCTCAACCCTGCTTGTGTTCTCTCTCTCACTCTATTTCCAATAAATCTTAAAAAAAAAAAAAAAAGAATTTGGGTATTAACGCTGACATTTACATGTCTTTAAAGGATTCCTATACTGTTCTTTTGCCATCCTTGAGGAAGTAAAATCTCTAAGTCATTTTAAATGAGATCACATACTCTCACCACTTCCTAGCTCATTACTAACCAATTATGTGACTTTATGCAAGTTGTTTAACCATGTGATGCTCACTTTCCTTTCTACAGGGAGAGGAATTTTGGTACCAACGCCACAGAACTGTTTTATGTATATATTAAAGGAACAAGTACCTGGCTCAGAATAAATTCCCAACATGTTGTTTAAGGGGTTGTTACTATTATATAGAAAATGTCCAGCATTGTACTTGTCACTCTAAAATGCTTAAAAATATTTCCCTGACCCTCCCTTTCACTGTCCCGTTTTTTCTCCTTGTCTTTCTACTGAATATAAAGGCTTTGTAGGTAGAGCACAGCCTTCTAGCTCTATGCTAAAACTTACTTAACCGGTTTTTTTTTTTTTTTAATGAAAATATAACACTTTATTGGTGAACATCAGTGTATTTCCTTGTTCTTGTGATATGCCCAAACAGAGCAAGTCAGACAAGAAAAAGAAAGCCTAAATGATTTGCTGTTTTAGCTTCTCTGTTATTTCAGGCTTATTTGCAAGTTTGGGGGGAGGGGGAGGACTTATTCTCATTTCTTCCCACTGTCCTACACTTAACACTTCCATCTGGAAGGAAGGTGGGCATTATCCAACACAGCCCTGTTTTTTTTTCAAGGGACAGAAACTGAAGTCCCATAAGTTCAGTGACTTGTTTTGCAAGCCAGTGATGGCAAAAACAAGAACACGGCTCTCCCCGCACTGAGAGTCTGGGTTCTTTCCACCATACCTGCTGCTTCTCTCTCCCCACCCAGCCCTCCTGAGAATGAGTTAGGGGTGCTCTGTTCAAGGATGTACAGAGAACATGGTTTATAACACCATCCTGTCATCCTGTAACACCTTCCGTTTCTTTTTACCTGAGATAGAAAAAGCATGCTCTTCCCTTGAAACTCCAGACCCCTAAGGATTTGAAGGATCCAATATGCGTGCTCTTGGTAAGGGCTAGTCTAGAGGAAGTCATTGACAACAACTTTCAACTCCTGCCCTCCACCCAAACCTGGACCTCACATCAGCCCCCCCACCCCACCCCAAGAAGAAAGTCTGAGTCCTGAATCAACATTGGTCCAAGGTGAGGAGGGAAACCTAGGGCTCACCATTTGGATAGATTTGCTCCACCCCGTGGAGAAACAGGGACCTAGCAATGAGGTCACTGAAGAGAAGGGTAAGAAGCCAGGCCAAAGAAAAAAAACGAGGACTTAGGGAAAATCAATGCCTCAAGAAACCAGAGGAGTGAGGAAGGGAGTTTCCCTCCAACAAAAACTATTATTTTTTCATTTATTTTTTTAATGTTTTTTTATTATATTATGTTAGTCACCATATAGTACATCCCCGGTTTCCGATGTAAAGTTCGATGATTCATTAGTTGCGTATAACACCCAGTGCACCATGCTATACGTGCCCTCCTTACTACCCATCACCAGTCTATCCCATTCCCCCACCCCCCGCCCCTCTGAAGCCCTCAGTTTGTTTCTCATAGTCCATAGTCTCTCATGTTTCATTCCCCCTTCTGATTACCCCCACTTTCTTTATCCCTTTCTTCCCCTACCGTTCTTCCTAGTTCTTATGTTCCATAGATGAGAGAAATCATATGATAATCGTCTTTCTCTGCTTGACTTATTTCACTTAGCATTATCTCCTCCAGTGCTGTCCATGTTGCAGCAAATGTTGAGAATTCGTTCTTTCTGATAGCTGAGTAATATTCCATTGTATATATGGACCACAACTTCTTAATCAGTCATCTGTTGAAGGGCATCTCAGCTCCTTCCACGATTTAGCTATTGTGGACAATGCTGCTATGAACATTGGGGTGCATATGGGCCTTCTCTTCACTACATCTGTATCTTTGGGGTAAACACCCAGTAGTGCAATGGCTGGTCATAGGGTAGCTCAAGTTTTAACTTTTTAAGGGACCTCCACACTGTTTTCCAGAGTGGCTGTACCAACGTGCATTCCCACCAACAATGTAGGAGGGATCCCCTTTCTCCACATCCTCTCCAACAATTGTTGTTTCTTGCCTTGTCTATTTTTGCCATTCTAACTGGCGTAAGGTGGTATCTCAGTGTGGTTTTGATTTGAATTTCCCTGATGGCTAATGATTTTGAACATTTTTTCATGTGTCTGTTAGCCATTTGTATGTCTTCATTGGAAAAGTGTCTGTTCATATCTTCTGCCCATTTTTTTGATTTGTTTATTTGGTTCTCGTGTATTGAGTTTGAGAAGTTCTTTGTAGATCTTGGATACCAGTCTTTTATCTGTAGTGTCATTTGCAAATATATTCTCCCATTCCATGGGCTGCCTCTTAGTTTTTTTTTTAACTGTTTCCTTGGCTGTGCAGAAGCTTTTTATCTTGATGAAGTCCCGCAAGTTCATTTTATCTTTTGTTTCTCTTGCCTTTGGAGATGTGTCATGAAAAAGGTTGCTTTGGCCGATGTCGTAGAGGTTGCTGCCTATGTTCTCCTCTAGAATTTTGATGGATTTCTGTCTCACATCGAGGTCTTTCATCCATTTGGAGTTTATCTCTGTGTATGGTGTGAGAGAGTGGTCAAGTTTCATTCTTTTGCATGTAGCTGTCCAATTTTCCCAGCACCATTTATTGAAGAGACTGTCTTTTTTCCACCGGATGTTTTTTCCTGCTTTATCAAAGATTAGTTGCCCAAAGAGCCGAGGGTCCATTTCTGGGCTCTCTATTCTGTTCCATTGGTCTATGTGTCTGTTTTTGTGCCAGTACCATGCTGTCTTTGTGATCACAGCTTTGTAGTACAGCTCGAAATCCGGCATTGTGATGCCCCCAGCTTTGTTTTTCCAACAGTTCCTTGGAGATTCAGGGCCTTTTCTGGTTCCATACAAATTTAAGGACTTTTGTTCCAGTTCTTTGTAATTTAATGTAACAAAGCAGCATGCAGTTTTTATGTTGTTATTTTGTTTTACAAATGGAAGCATCTTTACAGAAAAAAAGTTAATGATCATTAAACTCCACTTGTGTCTCGTCAAATTTACTTCAGAACTTTGCCAGCTTGCATGCATATTTCATTTTGACGTGATCCTGATCCACAGGGACACATGGCTCCCCTTTCTGCTGTTGTACTTGACATTATTTCAGACACATTTTTTAATGTCTGGGCATCCACATGGTCACTTCATTTGTGTTTCTTTCATTCCCGGCAAGGCTCTGCCATTTCCCAAGAGGCACCCGGGACACTTTGTTTGTACACATACTCTTCATACTTGGAATAGTCCATCTTCTAGTAGCCGTGTTTGCTCCTGTCTCCCCACGACACTGCTCTTTTTCTTATATTTGGCGTACAGAATTTTATTTTGCAAATTAAAGATCAAAAAGTTTTGTGAGTCATCGAGCCTTACGTCGGAAACCGGGGATGTACTGTATGGTGACTAACATAATATAATAAAAAATCATTATTAAAAAAAAAAAAAGTTTTGTGAGTAAGCCAAAAACTCCCCATCTGGCTTCCCTCTTGCGAAATCTGAATAAATAAATGTGTGCATGCGTACTTACTTATAGTATTTATTCTAGTTCTAAAGTTTTCCTTTTTTTTTCCATGTGAAATGTATGCCATAATGGTTCAGTGTATAGGTGTGAAGCAATACTTTATACTCATAGTCAACTATTATTTATTTAAGGATGTCTTATCCAACTAGAAAAACATTTTTAAACATAGGTTTTTATATAATCCATATGCATACCCTAGAAAATCAGATTCAGGGGCGAGCTTAAGTTTATATTAAAGTATTTTTTCAGGAGCACCTGGGTGGCTCAGTCGGTTAAGCATCTGCCTTCGGCTCGGGTCATGATCCTGGGGTCCTGGGAGCAAGCCCCAAGTTGGGCTCCCTGCTCAGTGGGGAGTCTGCTGCTCCCCCTGCTTGTGCGCTCTCTCTCTCTCAAATAAAATCTTTTAAAAAAATAAAAAAATATTTTTTCAGAATTAAAATTGATACTTTCTTGTCTTCAACTTCAGAGCGCCATGAACCATGAGCACTCTCAGAACAAAGTATCTTTCGTGCAGTTTTTAATGTTATTTAATGTAAATGTTCTGTGGCTGTCCGTGAGAACCTGAAAGAATCCCATTGCCCATTCTCCATGGGACCTTCATGTATTAAAAAAAACAACTTCAGTTAAGCTTAAGCTTTGAGCAGATTTCATTGATCAGAAGGTGTCAGTCACCCTAAAACCAGAGAGTATTCCTAAAGCAAAACAACAATCGAGGAAAATTGAAAAACCCCTCAAATATGGGCACAAAGGTGCCATCCGGTTCTAGGTGAATACAAGTCCTAAATCAAACAAAAACAAAGCATTTTTCAGTGTATCTTTTGAGCCAGTCCTCTGGATCACCACTGTTACATAAATTGTACTTTCAGAACGTTAAAATAAACTGCACGTGGGACAAAAATCCTCCTCAAACACGTGGTCTCCTGTGTGCGGAGCGTGGGGTGTTCTGTCTTACCTCAGCTCTTCTCTTCATCGGCTTCTCGGGGTGTAACTTCCCACTCTGGCTTCTCTTTCCCACCTCTCACACTAATTCCTGCCGGTGTCTGTGTCTCTGCGTTTCTTCATCTGTGTTGTGATGTCCTCCCTTAGCACCTGGCACCGTGCCCGGCTTGGGGGGGGGGGGCGGGGGGGAAGCAGGGTGGGCTGCGGTAAAGCTCCAGGGCTCGGGGGCCAGCAGACCAGGTGGGGGTTTCTACAGGCATCAGAAGGTGCTGAAAGCAAACATCTGTCTGACTCACAAGGTCGTTGTGAGAGCTTGCGGTTTCTGGGTTGTGATGTGTGTTGTTAATTACAGGCTCTGGACAGATGTTTGCCAGTTGAATGAATTAATTCACTGTCACCTTTCCCTTCGCTCTCCTTGATTTGGTTGTTAACCCGACTCCACCAACATCTTTATTTCTTACATCTCACGAGGAGAGGAGGAGAATAAGGCTGGCACAATTTCCGTGACCAGTTCTGAGCTGAGATCCGTTGTTTTCTATGTCTCATCATTTAAAATTTATGACCTTGACGTGCACTCACTTCCGCACCATGTTCCCTGTCACTTCTGTGACCTGATTTTACCTCGTTAAATATGTCTGCATCCGGCTCACATTTCAATTTTCCAATCTCCCCTACGGCTCTCCCCAGTCCCATATTCCTCTGTGACAAGTTCATGTTCACAATCCCTGGTTAGACAACGCAACCCCTTGCTTTCTTGTCCTCTTTGAGGTTTAATCCAACTGTCTCTGTTCCGTGTTAGCCCCATAAACAGCATTTCCTGCCCCAGGCCTCATCATGACAAGGCACTGTTGCCGTTCCAGATTTCCTTGAATCTCTGACTCCTAACCTCCAGTCCAGTGGGTCTCAAAGTGTGGAACTCTGACCAGCCACAGCAGCTCCGGCATCCCCCAAGAACTTGCTAGCCATGCATATTCTCTGTTCCACCACAAAACTACTGGCGCAGAAACTCTGGGGGTGGAACCCAGCCCCACTTCAGGGAATTGCGGTCCCCGCTGAAGCCAGAGAAGCACCATCTCAACCCCTGTGGTCTCAGGGGCCTTCCCCCTTCTGTTCCCGCTACTCATTCTTACTGTCGGTAGTTGTGGTGCACCATTTTGAAAACCATTATTACAGATCGTTTTAGAAGGTCATATAAAACATCAAAATAATTTCTAATATTATATAGGGCAGTATCATTTCTAATATTATTTCTAATACAATTTCTAATATTAGTATAAAGAGCAAACTCTTTTTCGTCCCCGATAACAAGAGACAGTGATGATCTTGATAGATGAGGGTACCAATAATCCATGAGACTCCTCTTCATCGGGAGGGTTAGCTTCTTTCTAAAAAAGAACAGTTTTTCTAATGCGAATTGAAATGCCAATAGAGAGGCTGGTAAACCGTACTTGTAAATAGAAAGGATGTAGAGAGAGACATACTCTTCAGATTAATTGAATTTGGAATTACCAAACATTGGGAATTCCCAGCTGATTTCTTAGCTCGATGATGAGTAAATGGGGTCAGTTAGATTACTATCTCTACTTTTGTGTGTGTTTGAAAATGTCACAAAAAGAATTTTAAAACAGCAGTTACTTAACAGGGGCAAGCATCATTGTAACCCCGTGTTAAATGAATCCAAATCAGATGGTCTTCACTTTTGTTACTACCATTCTTAGTCATAAATGATATTAATAATGGATTTGTCATACCTATTGAATGGTTTCAATTTATTTCTGCTAGATCAGTAGGTAGGTAGATAAAACATGGTTATCAAGGTCCATATTGAAGAAATAACCAAAAACTAAAGAAATTCCTGTGATCTGTACCTTGTTGCTGTGCAAACAGAGAAACTCTTCACAAAACAGTTTTGCAAGATTCAAAGTATGTGTCACTTAGATATTGAAATATTAATACACATAAGTTTCATCTATTGGAATTTCTCCTAAAAAGGGAGACGCCTAACTGCAGAAAAGGCTTTATGCAGGAAGGTCATCGGCAGAGCCTCCTTTTTTCATTATATCATAAAACATGGGAACCCCCTTTATGACCAGCCACAGGAAGATAGCTAAACAAAATCCAGTTTAGTCATCCAGTGTAATCGTTAAGATTATAGTTATGCAAATTGTAATGTTTGTAATAGTAAAAAAAAACAAAAACAAAACCCAAGACACAAAATCTGATGTGTAGTAAGATCACAACTATGAAAAATATGTACAGATAAATAAACTCTTTCTGTTGGGTTGTCTTACTCTTTTTCCTTCATTTTTTTTTTTTTGGTAGAAATGTATTTTTAGAAACTATGACAGTGGAATTCCCAAGATAATGTTTCCTCTACAAAGCGGCCTTTGCGAATTAGCAAAGGAACTTTAAATCTACGGGGAGCTAGATTTCTGAGAGTTGCTGTGTCCCCAGGACGGCTTCTCTGGTCTTAGCAAAGCCTCTAGTACTAAGCCAGCAGCCTTGATGAAACCGAGATTCATAGAGTCTGAAGTGATCCAGCTACAGTCCTGTCTTCTCCCCAGTACTGCTTCTGGGGTACTTCTTACCTGTTCGAAAGTACAGCAGTCATTTGATTCTTTCGTCGCCCCGAAGAAGCAGAACTTGGCAGTGGCCCCCCAAACCCCCTCCTCCTCCAGTTGTCTTAACCGGGACCTTTATTACGCTGGGAGCATCAAGAATCAAAGTGGGTTCCTAGAGGTGTGTTAGACTGAGTGGCAGCGACGATATCATTCCACGAACTGGGAACACGAAGCCGTGCTACTTGCCACGGCATCGGTGGGGACTGGGGACCGTCCCCAATGGGGCGGCAACGCGGGAACGCACCCCCGTGGCCCTTCTCTCCCGAACACTCTCGGTTCAGCTGTGTACTGAGAGTCCACACTGCTCTTCTTATCAACGAGGAGTAGTGGTCGTGTTAATTACAGCTGCACTAACTACCGCGCCGTTCCGGGCATACAGAAAGGCCCAATGAAAAAAATGGGGAGAAAATCACAATCTTCAAGTGTGTCAGTGCTTTCTGTCATCTGCCTCTGATGATTTTTTGGTATCTATTCTACTTTTTCTTATATGTTTATACAAGGTTCCGGTCAAATAGCCTATGACCTTGAACCATATGCTGTCTAAAGCCTGTTGGTTTGTAGATGACGCTGTTGACCGTTTCAGCGGGCTGGTTCTAATGGGGGGGGGGGGGGGCGCTGGTGGAGCACCCTTTTACCAGCACGCATTGCTGGGTATAACATTAAAGCCTTCGGAGGAGCATCGCACAAGAAAAGGATTATTTATACAAGATCCACCTTGAGTCATCTCACTGTTTCATTTCTACAAGTAAATCCTCTTTCTTCCAGTTTTAAGGCAGGTAATTGCTTTGCTAGCTTCTGTGTTTCTGACTAAGCATAACTTAGGAGTCTTTCATCTGGATGTTTATTCATCTTACTGGAACAGCTTTCCGTACTCTTTAAAAATTAATTTGACTTTAATGCCTCGTTATTTAGGACTCCCCTGGGCTAGGATGAAATCACACTGGGAGAATTTCGATTTGACAAATAGCCATTGTGTGGGAGCCTTTGATCCTCTCCCGTGGTGTTAACTAGCTGCCTGCCCCTTGCTTTGAGGAGCTGTAAGGAAGATCAAAGTCTGCCCCCCCCCCCCCCCCCCCAGAATTCTGGCACTTTCCATCATCCTGGGGACGCTGCAGCCTCAGCTGTGGTCTGAAGCCCTCTGAGTAGGCCCTCAGTACTCAATCCCTCAGAAGGTGGGACCCTCCCAATAGCCAGTGAGGAGCGGTCCCTGTTGTCAGGAGGGGAGCCTGGGGGACCTTTGAGCTCCTAAACACTTATCTGCCTGGAGAAATTGGATGCTGGCAGAAGTAAAGAGAAAAGAGGATGAATTTTTCCTAGGGCCTTAGAGAACCATACTTCTAGTGTTTGTTGAGCGGCATGAAGCCCTTGGCTCCCTAAAGTAGGCATTTCTAATCCTGGTTTTTCAGTCTCTGAGGCCTCGTCTGTTCTTCCAGGTTTTCAAAAATTAGGAAGAAAAGTTCATTTTAATTCACTTTCATTAAAAAAATGCATACAAAATATGGTGGTTATGGTTAGAAAGATGGAGAGCAAACGGGCAATTTTCTAGAGGTCGCTAGAAATTGCTGCCCTCGTGGTCAGATGCCATGTGTCTAAAAATAAAATAAGTGTCTGAAAAGCAAAAGAACAAGTGTAGATTTTACAGACTGACCTTGATAAAGATTGTTCAAAAACATTTAGATTCAGTTCGCCAATGATAAATGTCACCCTTCCCTGGATGGCGGGCATTGTCTAACTCTGCCATCTCCTTCTTGCTCCCACAGATGGGGAGCTCTCCATATCGAATGAAGATGATTCGCTGGAAAACGGACAGTCCCTGAGCTCCAGCCAGCTGTCTCTGCCTGCCCTGTCCGAAATGGAGCCGGTCCCCATGCCCAGGGATCCCTGCTCATACGAGGTGCTCCAGCCTTCAGACATCATGGACGGAACAGGTAATGCCCCTGGTCGAGCTGCATGTGGCATTCGGGACCTGTAGCCTGGCTGGACTTGGAGTTCTGTTTTGCACCACCCCGAGCCTAAGAATCTCCTGGAAATGGGGACAAAACTGCCCAATCAGTACATACTTATACTTACTGTTCTGTAGTTTTTCAAGAACATTTTTTGTAATCTTAATGTCTTTAAAGAAGACATGCCCTGTTTTTGTACTATTGGGTATTTAAAATGTCATTGGTTTTTTTTCTAGCACTCTTTTCTCTTAAGGTCCAGCCAAGGAATCCTACACTTCTTCTACACGATACCTATCTGATTCACGTGTTTGTACAACCCTGGCACGGCCTTTAAGCCCAGTCTCGGTATACCAGCAAATGGTTGTTGTCAATTTAGCAAATTGTATCCGTTTACTGTATACAATCAGTGTGTTAATTGGCTCTTAAATTGTATACAGTTTACCGGTTAAGGTTAACTTGTATGCTGCTGACAGATGGTGTTTGGTACCACTGGCCTGTCACTACTTCTTTGGTCCAAAGCCCTCTGGATGGTCAGTATTACTCCCTCAGAAGGTAGGGTCCTCCCAGCAGCCAGTGAGGAGTGATCTTTTTGGCAAGAGGCAAGCCTGGGGAGAAAGGGAACTCTGGAGTCTCCAGATCCCGGGGAGAAAGGCCATGTCCCTTTTCCACACCATATGCAAAGTCCGCAGCAGCAGAGCTCAGGTGCGAAGACGGGAGAGCTGGTGTTTGAGTCAATTCCATGCTGCGCTTTGGGACCTGGTGAGCATTGCCCTGTCAGTGTGTCCGACACTGATGGTCATGGTGTCCCTTGGGAGGGGGGAGAACCAAGAGCTCATGAGGGTTATTTGCAAGGGCTTTGAAGCTACAGGGTTCACTGCTACCCAGATTAGGGAGGAAGAAGAGGTCAGGGGAGAGTCAGTACACTCATTCCTATCATAGCAGCGATGAGAGGAAGGAGGCTATGCAGCTGCCTGGCTGAGAAGATTTTTCCAGCTAAAGCAAGTGTATTGTGTTTCTCATCCAACCTTCCTTGTGATGCTGGAATCACACAGATTTGACCGTTAGAGGGAGATCTGTCATCCCAGTGAACTCAGAGCTTCAGTCTTGTTGGCCAGGCAGCACCCCCATCCCTCCCTGCCCCAGGACGGCTCTTAACTTGAGCCAGTCGGGGTTTCGTGGATGAAAGGAGGAGTCAGACCAACTGCGGAACAAAGAGAAATAGGGGAAATCAAACAGAAAATCATCATTCCAGCAAGTGAGAGGAGAGAGGAAGCTGGGAGACAGAAAGACATTGTCTTGTTGCATCCTTTGTCTGGTCAAGGTTTATAGGAGCCCCTAAGCCTGCAAGGTGCCTGCTGGCGGCCGCTGCCTGGCTTGGCTGGCTCCAGAACCTGGAGCAGCAGCCACTCCAGGCACGTGAGGGTTCCCGGCCTGGTATCAGCCTCTAGGGCTCCTTCCGTGACTTCATGTCCCAGACCCGGGGAGACCCAGTGGGCAAAAACAAGACCCCGGAATCTCCTGTCTTCCTCTCAACAAAGGGCAAACAGGCCCAAGGAAGATGCCAGCATTTGGTGCTGGTTCGGTTCAGATGGGGCTCTTTGTCCCCGGCCCGCTGCACCTGCCGGCTGTGGGTTGTTGCTGTGGTCCCATGAGTCACGTTTTAGAGAGCTCACAGGGGGTGTAGTACAAATGCCAAGATTGACGTGAAGCTTGGGAGAGTTTGCAGAAAATGTCCTCTTCCTTTTTCCTCCCTCTTGCCCCTCCCCCCTCCCTTACTGCCTCAGCCTCCCTGATGTGCCCCTCCACCCACCCCCCCACCACCCGCTTTATCACTCTCCCCCACATACATGGCGACCTGCAACCGTCAGTGCTCTGCTGTGTTGCTAACCCACACCCCCGTCCTGTGTGCTCCCGCCGGCCCCCCCGCACTGCGTTTGTGTAATGTCTCCTGTGTGTCGTGTGGTTGTCCCCTCAGTGTCTGAAGAGAGTCCCTCTGCCAGTGAGTCTGGAGTCCTCCTGTCCCAAGATCCTTCAGCCAAACCAGTCCTGCTACTGCCCCCCAAAAAACCTGCTGCTTTCTCTGGAGACCATGAGGAGACCCCAGTGAAGCAGCTGTCCCTTCTCAAGCAACCCCCCGCCCTGCCTCCCAAACCCACTGCCAGGATTGCCAACCACTTAACAGGTGAGTCAAGACGTCTTCTGGGGGCGTGCAGCCCTGCCTTCCCTTCAAGGGATGATCTCTTGCTCTTTTTCTTTTTATCTGAGGCCCGTTGCACCTCTCCGGTGAGGTTGCTCTGTGGGACATTTGGGTGTTTCCATGTGCGTCTTGGTACACGCAGTCGTGACCTGGGTTTGTGTGTTTTTGTCAAGAAGCATTCAACATGCACCTGCCAGCCATATGCCAAGAGCCTTTGTCATGTGTATCTGTAAATATGTACATTGGTATTTATGTGGCTGACTCACGATTATTTGCCCATCGAGCTGAATTAGATTCAATGTCAAAATCTTTGCAAAGATGAAGAGTAGTACCTTGTTCCCTTCATAATGAGTTTGCCAAAGCTCTTAAAGTTTTTGTCTTTAAATTATTGATCTGAAGCCTGGCATATTTCCTCTATTAAAATTCATGTCTGTGCTGTTTGTTCTGTTAAAAAAAAAAAAGTAGAGACAGTCTGCAGAGTATTGTGGGAAATACTTTTAAAAGAAGAGGAAGTTTTGTTCTAAAATGATATTTAGGTTTTCATGTTTAAAGCATTAGTGAACGCACGCACCGCTAGCTATTGAATTGGGCATCTAGTGAAATTGTACTCCACCACACATGAATCAGACACAACTTTCTGATTTAACCTTGTGGTTTAATTAAAGAGTAAAGATTTCAGGGGGGTTGTTTCTCCAGCCTTAAGAGTAGTTTCACCTGTTCGGCTGCCTTTTCATTGTGCGTTTGGTATTTTCGTAAATAGTTGCTAATTGATATCTGTGCATTTTTGTGAGATGTGACGAGGATGGAGGTGGGGCAGAATATTCACCTCTTTTATAGTAGAAAACTGAAGTTTAAGAAAAACGAGTGCCTTCAGCAGGGCTAGCAGGAACAGTGCAGTGGAGGCACGCTTGGACCCCACGCTTCCTAATTCCTTGTCCAGGGAACGTTGTCTCTGCGATAGAAGGGTGTCTCCCACATGGTGCTGAGTTTTATTCGAGTCCAGCTTAAACACAAGATTGAGTCAAACTACTCTAGCGACGTGTGTGTCCATCCAAGCCAGATGCTTGTGGTTCAAAAGAGCACATTTCCTTCTAAAGGAACCATTCAACGTATTAATAACACGTCAGTCCAGGGCCCCAAACTGTAAATGCGTAGACAAACCACAAGGAGAGAATGCTCTCATAAACTTCCCTCTAGGAGATAACCGCTGTCCATTTGTCTGTCTGCCTAATAAAAGTCAAATGCCTGCTATATGCCAGCGGCTTTTTGCCCGCATTGGTATCTTGTGAACTGGTTCTCGTGTTCGTAAATACTCCCCGCCACACTTTTGTTAGCTGCCCGGGGGCGAAGTCGGACTTAAGTATTTGGCCCCTTGTGGACTCTCCCATCTTCTGTTGTGAAAATCCGCAGCCAACATCCTCAGGGGCATCATTGCTTCACGAGCATCGGAATTTCTCCCAATTTCATTCTAGAATTAGAGTTGCTTATTCTCTTTCTAGAAATCAATTATATACCTTTGAAGAGCTATAGGCTTTGGAAGGCTTTGATGCCAAATTTCCCTGAAGAGTAAATATTGCAAAGTAAACTCTTGTACGTAGTTCATGTTTATTCATCACATATGTGCTGGGTATCAAAGCGGGTGCAAATAAAGGACGGTTTAATATGTAAATTTCACATATATATATTTTGTATGTTATCTATATTATATATACACGTAATAGAGTGCCAGGATACTGTCTGAATATCACTTGGAGGTCCGTGCAGTCTGATGAAAGGGCGTGGAAGGGCTGAAGCTTGAGCTGACCCTTCAAGCATAAAGGGCATTTATGGAGAACGAGGGGAGAACATTCCAGGAGAGAAGGCCCTGCTCAGAGGCCCAGAGATGGCATTGGTTTGGGTCGGTGACGAGGTGGCGGAGCTGGGGCAGAGGGTGCATCTCAGGATGAGTTGAGAAAGGGTTCTGTGGGGATTTAGACTCCGTTTTCATGGCATCGGAGAGCCTTTGGAGGTTTTTGAGCAGAGGATGATGTGATGAAAACCAGCCTTTCGAAAGTTTTCCTGGGTCACTGTGGAGAATGAACAGGAAGAGAAAGTGGACGGCCTAGAAAGGCCAGCCCTATGCCTCATTCTCCAGAATCACTAGTTGAATTAAATTGAATAATCTGAACCAGGGAGACTATGGAGGAAGCGACTCCTGTGTCTGAAATACGAGCTCACAAGCATCTGGCTGATCACAGCAGGAGGAGAGAGAACAGAACAATAGAAAAGCCATTTTCAAAGAATTGACACTTTCTTAGCCAACAAGAGCCTCTCATTTATCTAGTTCTCTAATTAATGAAGGCGCACTTCATTCATTCCCAGCTTCAGCTATGAGCCGTGAACGTGGGTGGCCTGGTATCTGCAGGATTCTTGATATATGCGAGACTGAGGATATCTGAATGAGCCCAATCTCTGGCTTCCCCACCCTTGTCCAAGGAGAGTGGACTTCTCTACTCTCTATAAACCTTACCTCTATGTAGCATGGATTGAATGGATAAAGATACATTAGAGCTAACAGTCCTTCCCGAGCTGTATCTGGTAGCCTCCGAAATAGGAGGAAGACAAGACAGGTGGAGATATCTGTGGGCTGCAAGCCTGGTGCTGTCCTTTTGGGTTTAAACTCAATTAGACATGCTTAATTTTTGTAGGTGAACAATCAGTCATCATGAATCTGCATCACCATGAGGCAGCTACATTAACCCTGTTCTGTTACTAATTACTCTAGAGACATCTGGGCTCTGTCAGAAGAAATTAATAAACCAAGAATTCTAGAACTCTAAATCGAGACTTATAAGTTGTAGCATGTTCTCTCTCACTGTCGGTTGTCCTGTTGACATTTTTTAAAGGAAACACAGGACAGTTTGAAAGACACCCAGCATGATTAATAGAGTGACATTGGTTAATGGTCCTGTAAGATACTAGAGGAAGGTGAGCCTGACCTGGGGCCACTTCCAAGTATAGGCTCAGGCAAAGACAAGCAGAATTATCTGCTGTGGCATGTGCTTCCACTTTATCAGGAAGACCGTTATGAACTTGGAGACTGTCTCACGAATTTTCTCTGTTGGCCAGCAAGTAGTGAGAAGCCTACTAGCTCTCCCAAACAGTCTTTCTTCTGCTCTTGTCATCATCCTGTTCTCCAACAGCAACATACACAATTTCACGTGATGGGGGAGCATCGGTTCTGGAAGTATGGTGCATAGCAGAGCTGGTTGCATAATGCGTATGAACTGAGGTGAATGATTCTCAAAGTGCATCTTTCTTGGGATGATGGTGGACCCCAGAGGAAAAGTGTTGATTGAAGTGGAAAAAAAAAAAAAAACCCACTGTCTCCTATCTTTCAAAGTCTTTGTTAATCACCTCTCCAGCCATCCTGTCTCCAAGAGTCCAGTATGACACACTACATGAATAATCCATGCCTCCGCATACGGTACCTGTGATTAGGTACCCCACAGGTGCTATTTGAATGGTGGATAATCAACTCCTACGAGAGCTGGACTTCACAGTCTGACATTCACACTTGGGGGATAATGGCAGCTGCCATTTTTTTGAGAACTTAACAGCATATCGTTAGTCCTAGTCGATCCTAATAGTCGATACTATTATCATTATTCTCTCTTTTTCCTAGAGGAGGAAAAGGAAATTCGGATAAGTTAAATAACTCAGTCGTGGTTACATAGCTAATAAGTGCCAGAGATGGACCTACTTTGGTTTTCTCCAGAGTTCTTACTCATAACCATTAGTTTCTACTCTCCTCACTAAGATGCCTATTCTTAAAATTCAAAACAATGGAATATGAGCTTTCTTCGGTTTGGTTTTTTGTTTTTGTTTTTTTGGTCTTGTGTGTTTCAGTCTGTTTAAGAAAATTGACTTCTTGGGTGCTTGGGTGGCTCACTTGGTTAAGCATCCAACTCTTGATTTCAGCTCAAGTCAGGACTCCAGGGTCATGAGATTAAGCCCCATGCTGGGCTCTGTGCTGAGCGTGGAGCCTGCTTAAGAGTCTCTCTCCCCCTGTGGTCCTCTAACACCCCCCACGACTGCTTGCGCTCTTTCTCCTCCCCCCTAAAAATAAATAAATTGATTGATTAATTAAATTTTTAAAGAAAGGAAATTGGCTTCTTTATTTGCATAACTCAAAGACAAAATGTATCCAGTCTTTCAAAAATAAGTAATATTCTCAAGGTACTTGATTATAGAGAGGAGGACTTGAATGCATTTGGGTTGGGTTTGGAAGAACATGCCAGAAATAGCCTGTAAGAATCAAGAACAGGCCAAATCACATGGGAAGCACTTGGCCACAATTAGAGACTTGCAGTTCAGCAAAGAAAAGGAAGTATTGGGGCGCCTGGGTAGCTCAGTCAGTTAAGCGTCCAGCTCTTGACTTGGGCTCAGGTCATGATCTCAGGGGTGTGAGATCCCGAGTCAGTGTGGAGCCTGCTTGAGATTCTCTAACTCTCCCTTTGCCCCTCTCCCGCTTGCTCTCCCTCTTCTCTTTCTCTCTCTCTCTCAAATAAATAAATAAATCCTTAAAAGAAAGGACAAAAAGAAAAGGAAGTGTTGCTGATCCTTTAAAAATAAGCCCTTCTGCTAATGTGAACCTGCCCAGGGTTTCTTTGTCTTTAGACCCTGAAATACAAGGAACTTGTGTTGGTGGATGGCTAATTTCAACATTCCAGAGTTTTTACAGCTGCAGACTTACCTGGCAAATGGCATCCGTGCCCTCTGGTACTTCTCAGCCTCACATGTCTAATGAGAATCTTCTACCCAGAGCTCGTCACACCAAAACCAACATTCCTGTTTATGCTGTCTCTCGAGTTTTGTGGACACATCCACGGCGGACTCTTCTGTAGTCACATTCGGATCTGTGATTTTGTTGTTCCTCTCTGGCTCGCTACTGTGTGTCCCCATTTCTCTCCAGTTTCCCTCCCCACTTGCCTTGTTCTCCTCCTGCATCCTCCTCTCCAATCCTACAAAATCATCTCCTTTTGCCTCTATCCTTGCATTCTACTCTGAAACTGCAGGAAAACTGGTAAGTGGACCACGGTGACCTTGGAGCTCGTTTCTGCCTTTAAGAGGAAAACATGAACTGTAACCCCAAAGCCTCAGAAAGAGGTTTAAGGTTCATAGTCTCTGGGTAGCCAATACCTTGAAGGAATGGGAAATATACCCGAATTTGCTCTTTATCCCCAGTTTTCTGTATTTTTCCAGTCCTGATTTCCCTTTCTTAAAATGCAGAAATTCTTTCTTGGTGCACGGGAGGACTTTCTATTAAAAGTTTATGACGGGTGCGCTCCGCTGTCACCTCTGTGACCAGTGTGATGATGATGGCAAAATACCTTTCTTTTTTGGTGGCACTGTTAGGATGGAAATGGAATTCACTTGGCACTTTTTATTATATTGGTAAAAACATAACGTATCACAGGTCGTAAGTGTGCAATTCAGTAACGTTAACTAGATTCACGTTTTGTACAACAGGATTTCCAGGACTTTGTCGTCTTGCAAAAGTCAAACTCTGTACCTATTAAACGACTCCCCTTTTCCTTTCCTCCTGCCGTGGCCCCTGACAACCACCACTTTACTTCTTGTTTCTAGGATTTGAGGCACCTCCGATAAGGGGAATCCCGTAGTGTTCGTCTTTTTAGCAGACGCTTGCTTCGCTTTGCTAATGCCCTCAAGGCCCGTCCATGCTGTAGCGTGGGATTGGATTTCCTTGCTTGGTAAGGCTGGATGGCACTGATGTTTTGACGGCCCACCCTGTGCAAGGTGCTCCGCCAGCCTTGACGGAATTTATAAGAAGTGTTGCCTCGCCAGCTGTAGGGGTCGAAGGCAGTTATAAGCTACAGAAAGTGCTTCGTATGAAGATGTATAAACACGGTTCTCAAGAAATATAAACAGCAGGAGACCTAATCCTTTTGAAAGAATCAGAAAAAGCCTCATAAAGGAGGATGTGTTTAAAACTTAAAGATGAGTCACATTTTGAAGGTCACAGAGGGGAAAGGAGGCTGTTGTGACATGGGAGGCAGAATTCTGAGTACGAGGCACAGTAAGTTCAAGAACTAGAGAACAGGGCACCTGGGTGGCTCAGTCGCTAAGCGTCTGCCTTCGGCTCAGGGCATGATCCCAGAGTCCTGGGATCGAGCCCCACATCAGGCTCCTCCGCTGGGAGCCTGCTTCTTCCTCTCCCACTCCCCCTGCTTGTGTCCCCACTCTCCCTGGCTGTCTCTCTCTCTCTCTGTCAAATAAATAAATAAAATCTTAAAAAAAAAAAAAAAAAAGAACTAGAGAGCAGCCCAGCTTGGCAGGGGTGCTGGATTCGTGGAGGGAGGTAACCAAAGGTCAGGCCAGAAGTGGGTTGAAGGGACACTGTAGAAAGCCTCGAATGCCATGACGAAGGATTTAACTTTAGAGGAGGAAGCAGGTGTGTTTTATGGACATTTAGCAGCAGTTGCTTGATTTCAACCCAGCTTGTCTCCTTGAGGCTCTTGTGGGTTCGATGGACAATAATATCGGGGGCTGGATGCACATCTGGAAATATAAAGGAAACTGGGGTGCATGGCCGTTGTCAATGGGAAATTGCAAAGGGCACCAAGCTGCTGCCCTTGGTTCTTCTCTTGGACATCGTGTCAGTGTCCTGGGGTCAGTTTCCCGAGAGCGGGGACGAAGTTGGCCGTGGTCCCCGCTGTGTCCTCAGCGAGCGCCGAGCAGCCCCAGAGCAGGAGGGCTTGCGAGAGGACCTCCTGGGGCGGTGGCATTGAAGGAGGAGCTGGGTGATCGTTTGCCCACGAGTTCATAGCAGGATACTTGTTCATAGGCTCCAAGTTGTGCCATAGACGAAATCCGATCCTCGTGCTTCTGTAGAGCTTGAAGGAGCCCCGATCCCCAGATGGAAAAGCAGCCCCTTATCAGACTAGCACATAGAACCTAAGAGTCCTGCATCAGTCAGACTTGTGGTCCAGACCGAGGTGTCAGGGAGTGCGCTGGGAATGTTGGGAAATGGCGATGCCCTTGTAGTCCAGCAGGTGCAGGTGGCTAGACCAGCCGCCTCCATCACTGTAAGTGCAAGGGATAGGAGTGTGTCCTCCAACCATGAGTAAGTATCGTGCGTCAGGTAGGTGCAGGGTTGGAGATGAATTGCAACCATCCTTTTTTCCCCTTTATAATATCTAAGGCTCTGGCTTGAACTTACTCATACCTTCACCCTGAATGTTCTACCTCTTGATAGCTCCATAAGATCTATGTAGTATTTTATTTTTTTTACTACATTATGTTAGTCACCGTACAGTAGTACATCATTAGTTTTTGATGTAGTGTTCCATGACTCACTGTGTATAACACCCAGTGCTCCATGCGATACGTGTCCTCCTTAATACCCATCACCGGGCTGGCCCATCCCCCCTCCCCTCTAAAACCCTCAGTTTGTTTAAGATTTTATTTATTTGAGAGAGCATGAGTGGGGGGGAGGGGGCGGGGGGGCGCGGGCAGAGGCAAAGGGAGAAACAGACTCCCCACTGAGCAAGGAGCCGGACGCAGGACTCGATCCCAGGACCCAGACATCATGACCTGAGCCGAAGGCAGAAGTTTAAGCAACTGAGCGACCTACCCAGGCGCTCCAATGTAGTATTTCATTTTATACCCTCTGCATTACCTACTTAAAGACAGCCTCGATCTGTCCTTAGTTCCGGTGTTCTGAGATCAGATGAGCACATTCATGCTTCCCATCATGACTTGTGACTTTGCTCTGACTCTCCCAGCCTCCTCCCGGAGAGTCACAAACAGCCGTCCTCCCGGTGGGCACTGTTGCATCCATGCTTCTTGCTGTTGTCCGTCTCAAGAACTTTCTCCCTGCCCTTTGTGCCTGTCCTGCAGAAGGCTAGGTTCCACAGCTCAGTGATCAGTTGAACGCTGCTCTCCTCCCCGGTCTCGGTGGGAGCGACGACGGTCATCCTCATCACCGCAAAATCAAACCATGTAATGCGCTTTTGTGCGTGATTTGTAATCTCTAACAAAGTGCTGATCTCAGCAGGTGTTTGTTGTCATGATAGAGGGACACCTACAGTTGTGGCTCTTTAAGGGCAGTTTTCTGGCAATGAATAATGTGTAATTTTACTTCAAAAAAAAACACAAAAAACCCAAGTTGTATGCCCTATGAAGAGGACAGGTGCCCCAGCTGTGACCCCCACCCACTGCCCAGCATCCCCATCCCCGTGAGGCATGTCCCTCCCTCCTTGTTACCATCTGCCCAGATGGTCTTTGGAAGGGGGAAATTTTAAAACAAAACGTTTCGTTGTGGAAAGTGACTCAGAAACAAAGTCAGGTGCTGGTGACGTGTGTGCTATCGTGGCCCTCACTTTTAGGATTCTGGAAGGTCTCAGGATGTGTTTGTCACAAACATTAGGTGGTCGTTGGTGTCCATGTGCTGGCCTGGCTGGGGAGAGCAAGCCGGCTTAGGGCATGTAACACAGGTCACTTCTTTGTTACCCGTTTCCCTCCGCATCATCCCTCTTACCGCGAGGGGTTGGTCATACATGTGGCCTTTCCAGGCATCAGACCCATGAACTCAGAATCCCTGGGATGGTCTGAAGGAATTGACAGAAGTCATGTGAGCACCTTTGTTTGCAGCCAGGGGGAATCCGGGCTTTGGTGACTCTAGACTCGTTTACGTTCTAAGTACTCTTCATAGAGGCCCTTTGTGTTCTTGGGTAGAGTGTCTGTATCTATAAAAGGCGACCAGAGACTCTAACCCACTGACACCAGGTTGGCAAATGGCTGAGAAATTGTTGCAACACCTTTGTTCATTAAGACACTAAGTGCTATTTTCATTGACAAGCACTCGGATGCATCCGCAGTTAGAAATGGGCTTCGACGACAGGTGCTAGTGAAAAAAAAGAGAAGAGAGGCTAGAGGTGTGTTCCTTTAGCCCAGACTGGTTCTGTGAGAGACTGTGGTCCTGGGACACAAGAACGGACTAGAGAAGTAATCTGGAGTTTTCCTTCCCTTGTCTGAAGTCGTAAGCCAGAACTGTGTCATGTTTGGAAATAACAGCCTTCTTGGGTTTTATGGCTCTGTGACACTCACAGTTTATTTTCCTTGTTCTCTGGAACGGGGTGTTTCTGCTTTTTCCACTCCATCAACATAGACAGTTTTATGAATATACTGCATCTCGATCAGTCTGGCTGCAGAGGGACTCATGCATTTCTAAGTCAGCAAGCAGAGAGCTATGTGTGTGCCCCCCCCCCGCCCCCTGCAGGACCAGCTGCTGTCATCATTATAGATGCAGGAGGTAAAGTGTGTCCTCCAAAAATCCATAAATATTATGCGTCCCATAGATGCAAAGCTATTTTATTCAGCGAGGTGCTGTTGAGGCAAAAGAGACATTTTTTCTCCCTGGATTTTTAGAGGTAAAGAGTCTGAATCCCGAAAAATGTTTGCTATCTTTCCCAAGCCTTGGAACATCAGAGAATCTAGTTTCTGTCATTCCCAGTTCTGTGTTCTTTTCCACTAGCCCTAAATGCTGGTGCAGGGTGCCGTGCATTAGAACAGCACCCTGAAATCCGGATGGCCTTGCCTTTTTCTTTTCTTGTAGTGCTTTGTCGCAAGCAAGGAAGGCTGCCGAGACCGTCCTTTGGAAGCTCTCTCCCATTATTGCATTCACTTTCAGCCGGTTTTTCACCCCCTTACTTCGAACCGCCACATACTAAACCACCGCCCTCCTGATCACTGTCTTGGTTTCTTGAGTCCCACCCCAGACGGGAAGCATCAGGCTAGGGGACGCTCACAGGGCCGCAAGCGTCCTGGGAGTAACCGGCCAGAGGGATGCCGTGCTCGGCAGATTACAAAGCGCGTCCACATCCTCTTGTCGGACCCTCACCTGTGGCAGAGGCAGAGAATATATTATTTTTTCAGGATCAGTAAAGACTACATTTATTGAGCTCCTTTTGCATATCAGGGAATCAAGGACTAGACTGGGGGGATTTTATACTCAGGCCCTCTGCTGACCTGTTCAAGGACTTTGTAAAATTATAAAAAAGGTGCCCTTTGGAAGAATGAGTCACAGAACGCTGCCCATTCCTCTGGAATGACTGGATTTCAGCTGCTGGTCCCCATGGAGAAGCCGTGTATACATTAATCCATTTACTTCTCGTAACAGACCTATGAAGTGGGTTATAGTCCCTTTCTGCAGCCGAGCAAACTGAGGCTCAGGAAGGCTAATGACTCAGGCAAAGTGACAGAGCTTCCTGGTCTTGGAACTGGGATTAAACCCCAGCTCTTCTGAGATCTAACCCAGTGGTGATTTCACAGCCATTCTATCCTCAGCCTACAATAGAACAGCCCCCCACAGGCCCTGCTCAGCACTCAGAGAGCAAGCACGAGAGCTGAATGTCCCCCAGGAGGCCCTGGGCACTTGTCCTTCTGCGTGAGGGAGCAGCCTCTTCACGGAGGAGTGGCCCTGAGAGGACAGCTTCTCAGATTCGATGGTGCAGGGCTCCCTGGGGTGTCTGTCAAGATGCACGTTCTCATTCAGAAGGCCTGGGCTGGGGCCCTGAGCCTCTGCATTTCTGGCACGCTCCCAGGAGCTTCTGCTGCTGCCAGCCCTCAGACCACACTTCGATTAGCAGAGCCTTAGGGTAGGAGAAAGTGGTCATTAAGTTCTACCTCTTCCTACGGCTCTGAAGACGTCGTGAGAAAGAAAACCAGATGTTTATTGAGCACCTACTATGCGCTGGTCCCAGCTCCTTGTTAGCAAACAGGAGGGGAACAGCCACACCCAGTGTCATAAGATTAATGCATCACTTACACCTACTGCGAATAAAAATTGGCAACAAGAAAAATGTAATGGATTAAATCGACTGTACGTGAGATGCTGTGACTATGGGAAATCGGGGCCCATGAGAGCCTCGTGGTGGCACCTTCACTTTGGGGAGATGGATGGATTGGCTTCCATGGACGTCATTCCCATGATGATGAGAACGAAGCCACCAGAAACAGAGCTACTATTTATTAACTGAGTGTCAGGCACGGTGCCACGCAGTGTGTGCACTTTATCTTACGTGATTTGTGCAATAGGCCTATGACATATTAATTCATCCCCATTTCACAGATTGGAAAACAGAACATCAAAGAGATCAAGCAGTTGCCATTGCTAACAGAGCTGAATAACTGTGTGACTTTACGGCTTATCTTCTGTGTTTAGTATGACAAACTCTGGTAATGATCTTGTGCCACTTAATCCGTTACTAACTTGGGGCACTTTCTCAGTGTGGTCTCCACCAAGGTCAGAGTGATCTGGGAGCTTCTCTACAAAGCAGAGTCCCAGACCCCGTTGTAAACCCACTGAATCAAAATCTCTGAGACTGAGGCTTAGAAATCCGCCTCTCCCATACCTCCCCGATGGGGTTGGTTGAAATCAGTACCGTAAGGATTTGGCATCTTGCAAAGAAACGGTGGAGTCAGGCAGTCCATTCCCAATGCATTCATCTCAGTCCGTTGTCCTTGTTACAAAGGTGTCCGTGCCTCATTAAACAGAAATGAGTATTGGGTGTATGTTTCCTTGTGTGTGTAATACATACATACAGTGCACATAGGACATGTGAAAATCAGCACGAAGGAAACGAGGAATCTAATGCCCTGAATCAAGTTGGTAGGAAAAGCGAAACATCTGATTAAGTATTTATTGCTTGCAACAAAATTTTGAAGAAAGGCTCTTTAAGCAAACTTGTCTGAAATGTCCTTAAAGTATTCTAAAACAAATAAAACAAAAAATTCACCCACAGGGATCTAAGAAATCTTTTCATCCACAAAGTGCTCATCCATAAGTGATTTTTATAAATATAAAATTAAATTGGAGGCGCCATTAGACAAATTGGTTTTAAGACAAGTCCCTTAATTGCAAATGTTAGGTTTAGGCAGAGCTAGTCATGAGGTGAATAGATCTTAGACAGTGTAGCTTTCAGTAAATTGGTTTCCTGCAAATCAGTTTTACTTTTTGTATGTGGGGGGCATAGAAATAGAACCGGGGGGGCGCCTGGGTGGCACAGCGGTTAAGCGTCTGCCTTCGGCTCAGGGCGTGATCCCGGCGTTGTGGGATCGAGCCCCACATGAGGCTCCTCTGCTGGGAGCCTGCTTCTTCCTCTCCCACTCCCCCTGCTTGTGTTCCCTCTCTCGCTGGCTGTCTCTATCGAATAAATAAATAAAATCTTTAAAAAAAAAAGGTCAGAAGACTTAATCTGCTCACCGCAGATTAAGTATAACTTAAAAAAAAAAGAAAAAAAAAGAAATAGAACCCGGGGACCGTACTGCTGACCACTCAGGGGCTGGATGGAACCAATGTATCATATCTCCGCCTTGGGCAGCATTGTGCTCCAAGCAGGGTAGCACCCCCAAATCAGTGATTCTCCCTGATTCTTTCCTCTTCCTCTCTGAATATGGTGAGCACCTGGGAAGCATTTAAAATCCAAACACCTGGCCCCAAGACTCTCAGTCAGTAGGTCAGAGTGGAGGCCAGGAATACAAACTTCTAGCAAGCATCAGGGGACTGTCGCAGGTGGTCCAAGAACTCTGCTTAAGAATTAGTGCTCTTGGGACACCTGGGTGGCTCAGTCAGCTGAGCATCTGACTCTTGATTTCAGCACCGGGCTTCATCTCAAGGTCGAGAGTTCAAGCCCCGCATCACTGGGCTCTGCTGGTGTGGCGTCTACTTAAAAAAAAAGAAAAAGGAATTTGTGCTCTTTTTTGTTTTGTTCAGAGAAAAGGACAAGAGTATGACGTTGAGTGGTTTTCAAACATGGCTTCTAAAAGACACAAAGCTGGGCACCCCCCCCCCCAGCCCGGCCATCCCGCTAGAATCCCTGAGAGGGGCTGGGAGGGTCTGCATCAGTCTGAAGCTAATGCACCCCTGGGGTTGAGAACCACGAGAATGCAGAAGTCTGGGCTTCGCTGTGCTCCACTCTGGGCACCCTCTGGGGACAGCAGAAGGCCGCGTGGGAGGAGCCATCCAAATGCAGCTGGCCTTAACCAGGAGCAGGAAAGGCTGCAAGGGGGGAGATGGGTCTTCGGTTGTGCTTTAAATGGTGAATGCAATTTTGATTATTGGGCAGAGAGAGTGTTTCAGGGGGCTGGTGTGACAAAGGCCCTGAAAGAGGATGGTTACTGGGAAACCCCGTGGGGAAGCTGGCCTGCCCAGAGAGGCCAGGAGTGGCCACGGAGATGTAGGGTAGGAGGTGGCAGCTGGTGCTGGGCGGGGCTGGACAGCCCACAGCAGGGACCAGGGCAGGAAGTTGTCAGGGGACCTCCAGCGTGGTGTGTGATGGAGGAAGGTGTCTGGTACGGGGTGTAGATGAATTAAGAGGGTGGACCCTCTTACCTGCCCTACAAGAAGAGAGGAGGTCCCAGACTGGTGCAGTGGTCAAGGGGACAGAGAACACAGAAGTTAGCGAAGGACCAAGATAAAGCGACAGACAGAAACTCAGAATGGCAAATCGTGTATAGCTGGCTCCAGGTCTGTTAGGAGCAATGACTTGGTATTAAGATATCATAAAGACATAAAAATAGCCACTGAGAGTTACTAAAGATCTGGGCTGCCTAGGCCCCCCCCTCCCTTGTCTACCATGTTGGAGAAAGATGGGGATTATAGAGCTAATTCACTGAAAGCCAATAATGCCCCTGATTTTAACCTTTTTTCCCAATTTCCTCCCTTTTTACCAAATCTACTGAGCTAAAAAATTATTTAAGTAATTCTTCATTTCCTACCCCTATTTAATTGATGACCGTGTGTAGTGAAACAACCAGAAAGCAGACGCAGGCAGGAAAAGAGAAAGGGGTCCCATAACCCAGAATCTCTTTTCTCAAGCAACGAAAGTAACCATGTCCACTAATTTGGTCATTACGTCCTTGCCTGTTCTGATAGAATCTCTGGTGTCCCCTTGGCTATTTTCCTAGTGAAGAAACCAAGTAAGGTTTGCTGCAGAAGTGATGGTGGGAAACACGGTGGTCGCGCGTGTGCTGGAAGGTGTAGCTTAGCAAAATGGGTAGAACCCCACGTAATCGCTGTTCCTTCCCAAGGACACGGTTCCATGCAGCCCTCCTGGCTCTGCTTCCTCCTGCCCAGGTGAGTGAGCGCCTACCTGCTTTAGACAGATAGCTGGAATACAAAGGAAGGAGTAACAGGTCAAGAGTCTTGGATAGAAACCCTTGACACTTCCAGACACACTGCATTTGCTGGGTTGGCGCAAAGGCTTCCAAGAGCCAAGAGAGCGGACCCTTCAGTAGCAGGAACTGGACAAAGGGGGTGAGTTCCTGCCTCTCAGCCACTTTGGAGCGAGCACCATTGGTCATGCACCTGAACGTGGTTAAGTTACCTTGTGTCCTGTGCGTGGGGGATGGTGACAAACGGGATGAGCCTTCGTGGAGGAGTGTGAGGGAGCTCTGTGGTTACGACCGGTTGGCATTTTGCTGTGGGGGGGGCAAGCTGGTCAAGCCCCCCGGAATGATTAGGCTTCCCTGTATCTCGGCTGTAGGATCCACAGTTTAGTGTCCACACCCCCCGCCCCAGCTGCATGGTCCTCAAATTATTTTCCATTTTATGCTCCTGTCCCTCCCCCACCCCACCCCGGAGAGTATCTATTTCTGGAGGGAGGTGCAAATTCATCCCACCAAAGAGCATCAGAACGTCAGCTCATGCTCTAAACATGTTGTGAGCCTCTCGCTGTGGGCACCGTACAAGACGCTAAGGGTAGTGACACGTGATTCGAGGTCCTTGTTCTCCAGCAGAGGAGACAGCTGTATAAAAAGGAAGCACCATTCGGTGTCCAGTGCATCGTCTGCAAAAGCAAGATGATAATGTCTCTGCATCAGGCTCGCTGTGAGGATTAAATTGAAAAGTCCTTAGTATCTGGCACGGGGTAAGGGGCGCCTCGAGTTCTTTCCGCCATCACTGTTGGCACCGTTGCTGTGGGCACGGACCTCCCTCGTGCCCTCAGTAGGTCCGCTGGGTGTGGCATGGAAGGAGTGATGTAATGAGCCAGGAAGGTTTCTCAGAGGAGGTAATTTTTGAGTTGGATCTATGAAGGGAGAGGAGGAATTGACCAGGAAGACAAAACAGAGGAATATTCCAAACTGAGGAGGGACCATGGCAGGGGCCCAGGGGTGTGCAAACATCAGGGAGTTTGGGGAGCACAGAAGTTCTAGAGGGAAGGAGAGGCCTCGCCCGTGCACCTTGGGTTTCTCTGTGAAGTAGGAGCAGCGGTCTGCTGAGGCAAGACCAGGGAAGACCACGACAGCCCGTGCGGAGAATGTGTGGGACAAAGGCCACCTTGTGGGATTTAGGGGATGCTGGAGACTGAATTTGTGGGCCAGCAAACAAGGAAAATCCACGGGAGAAAAGCAGTAGGTGACGTAGGAGACTTTGATGTAAGGCTTTTCAGATACGAAAGGAGAGGCCGTTCTTGATAGGGAAGCCGGAGCAGAGTTCAGGGGGTGAAGTGTGGGCATAGAGAGGAGCCAGACGGCACGCAGACTACGTACGGAAGGCTTGGATGATGCGTCAGGAAGGTGGGCTTTATTTCTAGGCCATTGGTGGGGTTTAAACGAGGGTGTGATGGCAAATTGGTGCCCTCGGGATGTCAGTTTGGTAGAACTGTGGAGAAATTAAACTGGAGAAGGCCACACTCAGAGTAGACAGACGGAGAAAAGTCTAAGGCCTCAAGGAGCAAGACGCAGAAACCCGCGGTCCTCCTGATGTGGTGTGAATTCGAGAGCGTTCTGCCTGCATCACACACGTGCCATACAGCCTTCCCTCCCCCGCCGTGCCCTTCCTGGCTGAGCTGCTCCCAGGCCAACCTGCAGCCCCCAAGACTCAACCCTGCCCCCAGCCATGCTCGATCATTTCCAGGAATTTACAGGGTTGTCCCAAAGGTGGCCCGTGGGCTGTTCTGTCCTGCAGCTCCCCGGAGTTTGGAGCATCTCTGGGAAGCCTACGAGCCACTGTCCTGGAACCGAGGGGTGCTGGCCGTGTGCAGGTCCCACCGAGGCCCAGGAGTACCTGTTGGAGCCTCCCTGCAGTTTGAACAGCCCAACTGTGGATGCCACGAGAGCGGGCCGACCAGCCCAGCCGCCGCGGAGCCCAGACCTCATGGAGGTCGGGTGTGGACAGGAAGAGATAAGCTACATAGCACACAGTCCGTGGACGCCTTGCCTCCACGTGGGGCCCCTGAGCCCGCTGTGTGACAGAGTCCTCATAGAGCATTATGCCCAGATTACAGATGAGGGCATTAAGCTCAGCAGCACTGGTGTCACTTGTGGAGGGACACGCTGTTCATGGACTTGAACCTAGGACTGGCTTCTAGTCCCGTGCCTGTTAGAAAGTGCCAGCTGAAAGGGTATTTTCACATGACAGTGGCAAAATTGTAGACATCATGGCATATGCTAGAAAAGGTGTCTTGGAAGTTCCGTGGGTTTCCATAAATGGAAGAATGCACTGCGTTCGTTGCCCCTTCCTGCTGCTGGTGAGCCTTACTTAGCCTGACAGCTGTGTGACAGACGTCGCGAATGCCTGGGTCCCCGAGGGCCCTGAGGGAGCAGAGTTGCCGGGTGCTTGTTCAGTAGCACTTACCCGCTGGGTCTCCCGTTGGTGCATTTTACGTCAGGGCCCACGTCAGCGCCCACAGTCCCAGGGTGGGCGCACGTGTGATGTTCTAGGTTTCCTCCCGGGCCCCCAAACTCACAGCTGCCTCTTGCCCTCCTTTTGCTGCAGATCCTGGCGCCCCCGTGAAATTGCCTTGTCTGCCAGTGAAACTGTCGCCTCCGCTACCTCCAAAGAAAGTCATGATCTGCATGCCTGTAGGGGGGCCAGACCTCTCCCTGGCGTCCTACGCCGCCCAGAAGAGTGGCCAGCAGAGTGGGGCCCAGCACCACCACACGGTCCTGCCGTCCCAGATCCAACACCAGCTGCAGTACGGCAGTCTCGGCCCGCACCTCCCCTCCACCACCGGCTCCCTCCCCATGCACCCCTCCGGCTGCAGGATGATCGAGGAGCTGAACAAAACGCTGGCCATGACCATGCAGAGGCTGGAAAGGTAATTGGTGGGGAAGGGGGGGTGCAGGGGGAGGAGTTGGCCTTGGCTGGGGGTGGTTTGGGGATCTGACCATGACTCAGGAGTGGAGAGACCAGGGTAAGTGCTCATCCTCACTGAGGGAAAAGTTTGAAAGTAAAATCAGACCAAAAACTGAATGTCAGGGAAACTGTGGAAGAAAAAAAAACAGTGTTGCCAGTTGCCAAACTGTAGAACAATCATATTTATCAGAAAGAAAAAGTAGGGGTGCCTGGGTGGCGCAGTCGTCAAGCGTCTGCCTTCGGCTCAGGGCGTGATCCCGGCGTTACGGGATCGAGCCCCACATCAGGCTCCTCCGCTATGAGCCTGCTTCTTCCTCTCCCACTCCCCCTGCTTGTGTTCCCTCTCTCGCTGACTGTCTCTCTGTCAAGTAAATAAATAAAATCTTAAAAAAAAAAAAAAGCATGCATGTATATACACATGTACTATATAAATAGTATAATATGTATAAATATATAAGCAATATATAAATGTATTAATATGTGTAAATATAATATAGATTTTAAATATAAATATTTACTATAAATTAAATATTTGATATAAGTGTATCTAAATACATAAATATATATAAAGAGCAACATATATATGTGTTCTGTAAGTCTTAACATTCTGTAAGTCTTAACATTTTCTGAAAGCATATACATATAATTACTAATAGTGGTTACCCCTCAGGTGGGGAGATGGGAGAGAAATTCTTTTATTTTTATATATCATATCTTTCTGTACTACTTTTTTATTTTGTGTGTGTTGTTTTTATGCTAGAAAAAGACAGGGGCGCCTGGGCGGCTCAGTCAGTTGAGTGTCCAACTCTTGATCTCAGCTCAGGTCATGATCTCAGGGTCGTGAGATCGAGCCCCATGTAGGGCTCTGCACTCATTGAGATTCTCCCTCTCCCTCTGCCCCTCCCCCTGCTCTCACCTGTGATCTCGTGCTCTCTCTCTAAAAAAAAAAGAAGAAGAGAAAAAAGACAATTTGAATGTAAATAAGAAAAGATGAGAGCTGGCAGGATGGTGCTGGAAAAGCAGGGGGATGGGAGATGTGGAAGGCACCCCTTGTTCTTGCTGATGAAGGAAGCAGGTGCTTGTAGCCTGATTACTGACCCATTAGTGTTTAGCCACACCTCACACAGTCCGCTCTTTCACCAGAATCCGCCTCCAGTAGCACTGCTGGGAGATCTGCAGAGAGGACCTGAAGGACTCGTTCTGAATTGTGTGTGCATGCGTGTGTGTGTGTGTGTGTGTGCGCGCGCGCGCGTGGGCAAATACCACCCCACTTCTGCCAGATTTCCCAACATGATTCCAAGGCGCGTTGCTTGCCCTAATTCCCTAGCGTAACAAGAAGAAAGTGCTGCAATCCGCTGGGCAGGATGTGTCTGAGCTTAGGACCCTGAGTACCTGACCCAGAGTAGTAACAGCTGTTAGCCAGGTCCTGCCGACGGGACGGGTGCAGTCTGGTGGGCCTGCTGGTCACGAGGCAGAGAGCCAGAGGCGAGACGGACATGGTCAGGAGCTTTCTATGATAGTTCCCGACTCTCTGCCAAGTAGTCTGTGTTTGGGCTACAAGTGATAGATTGAAAATTAAAATAGATGAATATACCGACCAACCAGCCAACAAAACATGTCCTTCCTCATAGTCGTTTTGAAAAGCACCGTCCTAGGCAGTAAGTCAAGGGGACACGTCCTCAAGCCTGGGTCTTCCTACTGCAAATCCAGAACTCTTTCTGTAACAGTACGGCTGTTTTCCTGAAGACCGCGAACAGTCCACATCATTTCTGATCTCCACCCCCGCTGTATATCCAGTAAGTCTTCGTATCTCGCAGGAGAATTGAAAAGGATACTCGAGAACATGCTAGTTGCTAACTATGTTTCTGCTGAAATACGCCGTTTTAGAAGGTTCAGTGGGAGGTACTAACCAACAAGGGACACACCGTTCTTCGGTTCAGTAATTTCAGTGTGTATTTGTAGAATATTTCAGTTGTGTGTAGCCCAGTGGGTAGGTCTGTTGGACCTAAACCAGGTCATTTCTTTTTTTCTTTTTTTTTTTTTTAAAGATTTTATTTATTTATTTGACAGAGACAGTGAGAGAGGGAACCCAAGCAAGGGGAGTGTGAGAGGGACAAGCAGGCTTCCCGCGGAGCAGGGAGCCCGATGCGGGGCTCGATCCCAGGACCCTGGGATCATGACCTGAGCTGAAGGCAGACACTTAACGACTGAGTCACCCAGGCGCCCCATTAAACCAGGTCATTTCTTCACTGAAATGAATTGAAGAGAGCAGATGAGATTATGGGAAGAGGAGGCAAGATGGGGAACAGCATGATGTTGGCCTCTGGGCCAAGGCGATCCCCTGTGCTTCATGCCACACTCAGGCCCTCATTACCTCCTGTCTCCCTTCCTTCCCGCCTTAGGTCAAGGACAGGGTTGTTCTGATAGACCAGCCAGGACATAGGGAATTAACGTGTACATCACTCTGACAAGATCACCCTCGAGAGAGAGAGGCCTTCTTCCCAAGCAAATAAAGATGGGGAGATTTTTCTGAGCGTCCCCATCTGGGTCTTCCAGAAGTCCCGGACGGATCTGGAGCAATGGGATCACAGGCCACCTCTCATTAGTGCGGGACCTGCCACTGTCTCTGGTGATGCTGCCCTCCTTTTAACTGCCTACAGATGCTCCCAGGTGCCTGTCAACATGATTTCATCCTTGTTCTGGCCAAGTTTAACACAGAAAGAAAGAATCATTTCCCTCTTCTCCTGGCAATTTCCAGTGACCTCAAAAAGCACGGCAAGTGGGAAGAAACATTCCCGAGCACTTAGGCATGCTGGCTGCAGAGCCCCTGAGGTCTCATGGAATGTCACCTGTCGGACCTTGGTGCATTCCTGTGGTCAGCTCCTGATGGAACACTGACTCATGTGAAAATCAGATGAAGAATTAAGGAGCATTAATGCCAGACTTTGGGCCATAAATCTGAATAAATAGTCCTATTATCATTGAAAGGGGCCAGAGAGCACATCCAGGCAGCCAGCGCACTGCCTGTCGCAGCCTTCCTGACCATTTGTCTTCCATTCCCTGCAAGAACAGGAGCCTCCAGAGGTCCCCAGAGAGCCCACCCCATTGTCAAGAAGGTTTGATTATTATCGAGTTTCTTATATTAAGTTAAAAGTCTTACTTCTCCTAACTTAGACCCCCTCAGTTCTATTTCTAGTCTTCCTTTCCTGTGAAAAATGTCCAAATCTTTGAAGGTTGCAGCCAGTGACTTGAATAAGGGTTTCTCTCTTCCACACCAATAATCCCAAGTTTGTTATAATTAACTATATATTGAGATGGTTTCTAGACCGTTTACCGTCTTGATCGTGTTCTCCCAAGAATACTCTAAATCTGTTCTGATTTGTGTGAACAAGTTCTTTTAATTTTATTTTTAACATTTATTTAAATTTTGCTTAGTTAACATACAGTGCGGTGTTGGTTCCTGGAGTAGAATGCAGCGATCTGTTGCTTACATACAACACCCAGTGCTCATCCTAACAAGTACCTTCCTTCATCCCCTTCACCCTCCAACCCATCCTCCACCCACCTCCCTCCATCAGCCTTCAGTGTGTTCTCCATCATTAAGAGTCTCCGATGGTTTGTTTCCCTCTCTTCTTTTTCCTCCATCCCTTCCCATTTGTTCATCTGTTTTGTCTCTTCATTCCACGTATGAGTGAGATCATGTGGTATTTGTCTTGCTCTGATTGACTTATTTCACTTAGCATAATACTCTCTAGCTCCATCCACATTGTTGCAAATGGCAATATTTCATTCTTTTTGATGGCTGAGTAATATTCCATTGTTTATATATACACCACATCTTCTTTATCCATTCATTAGTCAGTGGACATTTGGGCTCTGTCCCTGATTTGACTATTGTTGATAAGGCTGCTATAGATAGGAGCAAGTTCTTAATCATTACTCCAACCTGAACTTCCTCCGTGATGCAAAGATGTGACATGTGGTTGGTCACTTACCGCATTGGCTCACCCGATTTGGGGGAGGGGTGCAGGACGAGGGAATTAGAGATGAAGTTGAAGCAAACTTGAAGAGTGCCATATTTATCCAAGGTCACAGGGCTGCCCTCAGCGGGGCAGCCAGGCTGGAGGGGAGCCCCCCGCATCACGGGTTTGCACAGTCTAACTGCTGTGATGTCAGCCTCAGACACCATTTCTTTTTGCCTTCAATTCCTCATCTGTAAAACAGGGGTAATAATACCACCACCAACCTCATTAGGATTGTGAAGAACAAGTGACTTCTTCCATCCAAATCTGTCGTCTTATTGCCTGGCGTGCGTTGAAAATGTCCAAGAAACGGTAGTGAATGTTGCGCCAAACTACATAAAAATTCACCTCAGTGACCCTAAAAGGCACATTACAAATAGGTTTGATCCTGTCTTATTGGAGATTTTGTGTGTGTCTGTTTCCTGAAATGACAGGGTCTTCATTTGTTTCGTTCCCTGATGATTCATATCTTTTTTTGAAAGTGACAATTTTCTCATTTCAGGTATCATGCAATTTTTAATATCCGCAGTAAGCTCGGTGAGCTAATTGGCATAAATCTTGGAATTCAGACTTAAAATCCTAATCAGCCACTAATTTCTTTCTCATCTTAATTCAGTTCATCAATTCCCTGTGCTCTGGCTTCCCTGTTTGTAAAATGAAGATGGGATCTGTATCCTTGTTGACCCTGAAGGAATTTGGGGAAGATTCTTAAAGGAATACACTTTAAAGAAGTCCTTCTTAATTAAGGAAAAGGGAAATTCGTCCTTCCAGTCGCTCAGGCCAGGAATCTTGGGGTCACCCTTGACACACTTCTTTCTCTCGTACCTCATCTCTGAAGGGCTGGCAAATCCTCTTGGGTCTACACTGAGGTATGTCTTGGATGAGCCGCTTCCCACCTGGTGGTCTGACCTCCATTGTCCCTGCTGCCTGGTCTCCTGCCTCCACTTCTGCCTCTTCAGTCAAATAGACAAAGTGTGACAAAAATAGGATCATGACTGCATTAGTCTGTCAGGGCGGCCATAACAGAGTACCACAGACTGGGGGGCTTAAACAACAGGAATTTATGTTCTCACAGCTCTGCAGGCCGGAAATCCAAGATCAAAGTGTCAGCAGGATTGGTTTCCCCTGAGGCCTCTCTCCTTGGCTCACAGACAGCCGTCTTCTCCCTGGGTCCTCGCGTGGTCTTCCCTCTATGTGTGTGTCTGTGTCCTAATCTCCTGCTCTTATGAGGACTCCAGTCATTTGGTTAGAACCCCACCCCCACCCCAATGACCTCATCCTGCTCAGTGGCTCCTTTCAAGACCACTGGGTCCACATGCAGTCCCATTCTGCGGTCCTGGGATTAGGATTTAAAGACATGAACTTTGAGGGGGACACAATAACCCATAATAATGACTGTGCCCAGAATGTTTCTTTGGCCTTCCAGTGCACTTACGAGTGAAAAGCAAAGAAGGCCAGCGTGGCGTGGACCCCTGTCATGTCCCTGACTCATTCCCCACACTGCCCACCCTCACCCACCACGAAGGCCCTCTCGCTGTTCTCACAGCCTTGGACAGGCCAGGTGCCCTCGGACAACGGGCCTTTGCGCTGGCTATTCCCCCGCTCTAGACTGCTGTTCCCTAACCTATCCTCAGGGCTCCCTCCATCACCTTCCTTAGGTCTGCACTCACTTGTCACCTCCTCAGTGAGGCCTTCCCTGATCTCCCTTCTAAACATTGCAACCCTCCTCCCAACACAGTATATTCTCCAGCGCCCCCCCCCCCGTTATTCTTTTTGTAGCATTTTTCCCCATCTAACATTCTGTATTGCTGGCTTTTCCTTTTGCTTATTGCTCTTCTCCATAGAGGTGAGAACTGTTTTGTTCAGACTTGTATCCTGAGCACCTAGCATAGGGCCTGGCTTATAGGCACTGGAGGTGCTTAATAAATGTTTGAGGGAATAAACCAGTGTGTGAGTGAGTGAATGAAGAGTCCTTGGTAACCACTATGGCTAGATGATTAAGCTCTTCCTGGGGATGGATAGAGCGCTCCTGATGTTGTCACTGTTGAGCTTTGAGTTCTGCAAGACACATGTTACCTAAATATTAAGTGATAGCAGGAAGAACATGTCTTTAACCTTTTGTATTTTTCTCATGATCCCAAAATTTTGAACGCTCCCTCTGTCTGGAATGCACTCTCCTCTCCACCACTCATTCCACCTTGTTTGGCAAAGCAAAATTCTGCTTATTTCTCAAGAAACACCTTGTCCTCCTTGACCCCTCCTCAGGTTCGCAGAGGAAGCTCTGCCTCCTTCTGGGCCGTGAGTGTCTGCACACAGTGTTGTGTGTTTGTCTGCATATTCTCTCCTTGATGTGGGCTGGGACCAGCCTTGTCTTCCCACTCAGCCCCCAGTCCCTCATGGGACCTGTCCTGTAGGAAGTACTCAGTGAACGTGTATTAAATGAATATTATTAGAAGTTTTTCAGATATAGACAGGTATCTTAACCTGATGTTTAATGTTTTATTAGAAAGTCCCTTAATTATAGAAACAAGCTTTAGTTGTGGGTACACTCCCCATCCCATTGTGGAGCTGTGTGAATTTTGTTTTGTAGATATTAGAAACAAAGTCAAAGTGTCTTCCTTTAAAGTTGCATATAGGTCTTTGCTTGTCACACTGAGTAATATCAGACTTGAGTTCAAGATACCGTAATGTCGGTGATGAACTTTACCCACTGAAGTTCGTTGTCCCTTCATTTAATTCTCTTGGACCGTATTTATTGTATATGATAGAATAGTGATCATCTGTGGCTCTTCCAGCGGACTGTTGGGGTGTAGAGTTTCATATCAGATCATCCAGCTGTCTTCAGTAACCTCCACCTAAGACAAAAACCAAACTTTCAGACTTTTAAGAATTTACAGAGATCTGAAAAATAGGCACAAGCAGATGAAAGGTGGACGAGGGGGCATCCGGACGGATTAGCGGAAGGGGAGTGTATTAGCATGGAAGGAGTAATGGAAATCTCTGGGTTGAAACTAAAAAAGCAGAAAATTCACATGTTTTTGTTCCTATTATCACTCATGTATCAATAATTGATATTCTTAATACTGTTATTTTCACCCATTGGGTTTTGGTTTAGGAAATTTTAAGAACCACGTATTTAGTTCTACAGAGATACGTTTGCTTACTACATATGGGTCTTAAAGTGGACAAATAAACACATTTCTAATAAATTCCGTTTTCCTCTACCTTTTCCTACCCTGGAATCCCTCAACAGCTAGAACAGGAAAGCTCTGACATTTAAAAAGGAAGGTACCTATGTTTCCTTAGCATCCGTAAGATCAGTCAGCAATTTTTTATTGAGTACCTTTTCTGGAGCAGGCTCTGTGTTTGACACTGGGGATACAGTGCTGGCCCCAGCGGGGTGCAGAGACTGCTAGCAGCATAAACTGGGTGAGTCAGTACCAGGGAGGGAGGAGGGCATACAGCAGGGGGTCAGCTTGGTAGGTGAGATTCAGGGTCGGCTTCCCTAGAGAGCTGCCTTTCACCTGAAATCCAAAAGATGGAAATGACCAGATGAAGAGGGAGAAAGGAAACGAGAGAACATTCTAGCGAGATGAGAGGAAGGAGTGATAGACTGTCTCCAAATGAGTGGTGAGGCTTTTCTGAAAAGGCAGGACGTTGGTGGTGACTCCCCGAGTTTGTAGAGAACCAATCATTGAGAATGAGAGAAATAAAAGAAGAGTGTAATCTGACATAAGGAAGGACCCAGGAGCTGCTGGAGGGGGTACTAGAGGTCTTCAAGAAGGATAGGCTAAGAGCTGTTTCCGATGCTTTACTCATGTACTTCATCAAAGGAAAACCTAGCAGGAGAGATCATCTACTCAGGACCTGTCCAACTCTGTCACCTCGTGTGCGATAGACTGAGGTAGGCTGTTGACTGTGAATGTTTCTAGAAATAGGTTGGTTTTACCTCTTCCGGGATATTGTGCATCTGTGTTAACAAGTCCAGACCAATGATGGTTTGTCAGACGCAGAAAGGGTTCCAGAACCATCTCGAACTCTTGTAACGTTTATTGAGTACTGCATGCCAAGCATTGTGGTAGACACACAATTAATAACATCTGTGGTATTTCTTCTAAAATAATAATTTTTCAAAGATTTATTTATTTTAGAGAGTGGGAACAGGGGAAGGGCCAGAGGGGGAGAGACAGAGAGAGAGAGAGAGAGAGAGAGAGAGGGAGAGAAGCAGACTCCACGTGGAGCACAGAGCCCAATATAGGGCTCGATCCTACAACCCTGAGATCATGACCTGAGCCGAAATCAAGAGTTGGGTGCTCAACCAACCGAGCCACCTAGGCGCCCCTGAAATAATATTGATAAGTTTAGGTATGTCAATAGTTTATTTTGTTTGCTTATAATATCCCCATTTTTATATTTACACATTAGCTGGGGATTAAATTACTACTGTCAAGAATATTGAAAAAGGAGTAATTTCAACCTTGGACAGAAGAAATTGAAATCAGTAGCCTTTCTCCCCCACTGTTCCCCACTCCCCAGATTCTTTAAATCTCTCAAATCCTATTGTTCCATAATTACTTTTAGACCTTCCGAAGAGCACAATTCATAATCCTAGTATAAATACATTCCATGGTGGCAACTCCTTTTATTCATGTGGCCTCCAGGGTCACAAGAAATTCTCGAGAATAATTCTTGCTCGTGAACTAGATGATTTCCAAGGTTTCTTGTAACCATAACAGTCTCATTACTGCACTGGCTTGTGGTAAGAGTGCTTCCATCTGCAAATCAGAGTGTTCCGTGATGATAAGCAGACACGCATTGGTGGCCTGGCAGGAGTGAAACCGAAGACCCAAATGTCATTTGCTTGTGAGGTGGCATCTGTTCGAAGAAGTTCAGGGTTTTGTTCATCTTCTATGAAACCACATACATATTTAAATGAAATGCATTTCCAGGGAAGGATTCTCTTTTTGGTATCAATGACCATTTGTCCCTGACTTCTTGAGGCCAGAACTGCCAATTTCTTACTTCAGGTCATTTCTTTGACTGAAACATGTATTTATCTGAAGTGGCTGCACGTGGATACTGTTTTATGATGTAACTGATTCCCAGGGGCATGGTGTGATTTCAGTGCAAGGTGATGTCACTGTGAGCAGGACATATTCTCCCCTGCCGGGTGGTGAGCAAACTGCTTAGGGGAAGTCTTAGGAGGATAAAAAAAAAAGAAGTGTATTTTCAAAAGAGGGAGACTCTGCTCTTGAATTCCTGTGTTGCATC
Source organism: Ursus maritimus (assembly GCF_017311325.1). Classification (NCBI taxonomy): domain Eukaryota; kingdom Metazoa; phylum Chordata; class Mammalia; order Carnivora; family Ursidae; genus Ursus; species Ursus maritimus. The sequence continues at coordinate 24,190,824 of NW_024425564.1, forward strand.
GGTAGAAAACCTGCTCTTGCCCCGCGTGTGCCTGTTGATTCTTTGATCTTCTCAGAAACCATTGTCCAGAAAGATTTTTCAGGCCAAAACTAACCAAAAGGCTAAAGGAAGTGTTTGTAATAAATTCACGGATAATATCCGGAATGACTGGTTTCTGATGAATGGTCATTGCTTAAGTGCACCCCTAGTTAAAACAGCAACCATCAGCCCTGGCGTTAACGAACACACTGCACCAGCATTATCTCCGAGAAAGCCGATGAGGTGGGCAGACAGGTGTCTCCGTTTAACCGATGAGCAACTCAGCCAAGACGTACAGCTAGTGAGTGGCCCTTCTGCGTCTCAGACATCCAGCCAAGCATGACCTAGGACCCCCGCTGATGTGTACGGATAAAGTTCCGTGAGAAAGCCACCAGTCTGGCTCCACCATCCGAACTGGGGAAGGCTGGGCAGAGCTGGTCAGACTCTGTGCGTCTTACGGTTTTATTTCTCCCATCCCAACCCCAGACAGGATTTCAGAAATGTGGGGTCCCTGGTCCTTGGAAAGGGCAGAGGAAGGGATCATGAATGAATTAATTTACATTCATCACCACTCCTGGGGAAAAAAGCAGCTCAAAACACATCCTCGACTCAGGAAGGCTCAGTGCCCTGGTCTATATATAGAGCGGCATAGTTTCCCAACAGAGAAACAAAAGCTCTCCTGTCGAGTTTCTTATCTTCGAAGGCCACGATAAAACGCACAATCGCGCCTGCTCGCCTGAAATGAAGCTGATTCACTGTTTTCTTGGCTTTCAGTGGTTATTTCTGTCATTCTTCTGCCTCAGGCGCTGTAATTCGTAGTATAATTTCTCACACATTTTTGGTCTCCAGGAAGGAAATTGTCCTCTCTCCCCTCAGAAAACTGTCTTTAGAACTCGCACACATTACAGAAGCCGCTCCTTTGGAAGTTGCGTTTCCTTTTCAGTGTTATGTTCATAGATAAGAAATTTCTTCTGTCCTTTGAGGAAATTAATGTCTTTTTAAAAATTTTACCAAGCACTGCCTCTGAAATCCGATGCCAGAAAGCAGTACCTCTTATGTTTTTTTCTTTAGAAAGGATGATTCTCCAGTATTTTCAAGGAAGATGAGGATTTTGAATAGACAGTGATTTTTAATTTCAAAACCTGCCCCCGATTTCCTAAAAGAATATTAGGGGGGTTTGGTAACCTGTAACCCCCCACCTGTGGATGAGGCCCAGGGCCCTGCCATGCATCTGCCTGTTACCATGTGACAGAGATAGAGCGATGACAGAAAGCTCTCTTGAAAAGAGACCAACCGTTGTCATGACTCTGAATTGTTGTAGATGTTTTGGCATTCATTTCTCTATGAATTATTCAAAGTAAACTGCCTCTCCCTCCCCAGTACTAAACAGGATAGGTATAAGATAATCTCTTAATTTTCAAAGTCAAGGGATTCCTTAGAACATGCAACTATTTCAGTGGTAGGAAAATGGCAGAGGGGAGGTGAATGGTAGGAAAATGGCGGAGGGGAGGGGTGATAGAAATCTGAGGGGTGCCTTTGTGTTCCCAGTCTATGTGTCTCCTACTTGGCTTAGCAGAGTCAAAAAGGAGAGTTGAATTTTCCAAAGAGAAGACTTGCTAAATGTTTTTCTTGATGGAGACGGGACCGAGGGAGCAAATGAAGCTTTTCACTTCCGTGTTATATCATGGGGACATAATGAAGGAGAAGAGAGTTTAGAATGTATGCTTTCGCAGATTTAGGACTGCCCTTCTACTCTCAAGCTTTCAGAATTTTTGTTAGTACTGTGTCTGTTGTAAATAGTAGGCATCCTGTTTTAGGTAAATTTTTCTTTATTCTTCCTGTTCGTTTTTTTCATGAAGGAAAGTATCATTTTTGGTCAACGAGGATAAAAGAGTCCACATCCTCGTGGGCTTACCTTTCAGGGGAGGAGACCCATGAATATGTAATGTGCTGTGAAGTGGGGAGGGGGCACCGAAGAAAAATAAGGCAAGGAAACGGGAAGAGTTGATGGTGAGGCCTTTCTATCCTTGGTGAAATAGGTTATTAATGTGACCACAAGAAATCCATGCAGTCCCCCTTCTTAGTGACAACACTCCATGATCCACGGTTGGATTATTCAGCCTACTAATTATTGTCTCTTCTCTCTTGTATCCCATTCCATCTGCACACCTACTCACCTCCAGCCCTGTGATACTCACACTAAAACTATGCTATGCTGTCGGAGTCTAGAATTCACACCTGCCTTTCTGTTCCATAAGAGCCTCTGACCTTGGGACTCTTCAGAGCAAAATTCATAGCAAAAGAGCAGTTGGGTTCTGTGAGCATCTGTTATCCTTGCCTTTTGTTACATGGAAAATTATTATCTTCCATATTTTTTCTTGAATTTGTGGTACAAATTGCATTTCATGAACGTGTACAAGAAAATCCTGGACATCGAAGTTTCTCTGGGAGAAGACAGCCTGGTTCGTGTAAAGAACACAGTCTCGGAGTGAGAAGACCCAAAGCTACATCCCTGCTATGATCACAACCACGTGATCACTTCCCTCATTTTCCCGGAAACACAATGCCCTCATCCATAAAATCAAGATAATAGCAGTACCCTTTAAGTTTTTGTGAAGAGTCAATGAGAAGATGAACATTTACAAAGCACTTTTATAGGACCCTTCAAGGACCATATGTGTTAGCTATTATAGCTGCTTTGAAAGATGCCCTGTTCTTTCATCCTGAGCCATGGAGCCCCTGATATATTTAATTAGTAGAATGGAAATACTCCAGAATGGCACAGCTGTCCAGCGTCTCGTGAATATCGTGAAATGCTCATCCCTGTGACATTTGCTGGGAAAATTACATCATTTGGAGCTAGGTAGATGCAACAGAATCTCCTCTTTCCTCCATCCCTGGAGAATAATTTAGGGCCTTTGGTGTTTATTTAAATTCATTATAGAATGTCCTATAAGAAAAAAAAAAATGTCCTATAAGAAGAAACCTTCTAGATAGATTTCATCTCACCCAACTACCTTACCTTACAAGATGGCCCAACTCTGGACAGTCTTAATGGAAGTAGCCTGACAGGCTGTGAGTGTAGAATTAGAAAATGTAATGACTTCAAGCTCTTTCTTTCACCCGTTCTGTGCTCCTGTAGTCCTGAGATGGAAGGCACTGTGGGTACCATGACACCCCTCCTTGCAGAGATCTCTGTGCCTTATCTCTTTGGATTATTTTCTTAGGGAAAAACTCTCAGTCACAATTTCTAAAACCTTAATTCTCCTTTCACAAGGATATTTTCCCGACAATAACAAGACTCTAAAGGTCACAGGGATGGTTATTTTAGTGAATTAAATGATGGGAACACACAACATGGCCTAGTCTGATTTCAGGGGACTTCAGTTCAAATATTTGACTGACTTTTCCATCCGTTCCAAAAACATGCACAAAAATGGGGCTGAGAGTTGAAGATCATGGATCACCAGCCTCTGTCTGCAACATGCGCAGTCAGTGGGGCAGGGGGAGGTGCTGAGACACGTAATTGTAACATAATATGACAGATGCCATAACGGAATTGGGAGCAGAGCCTGGGAGCCCAGAGAAAGGCCTGGTGTCCGTTGGAAAAATCAGAAAAGGTTGCTCAGAAGAACTGGCATTTGAGCTATCCCTGGAGGGTGGGGGATGCCCCAGGCCAAACTCTGAGGGGATAGTCCTGAGCCTGAGGGATGGTAGGAGCAGAGGGAGGAGGCGAGAAAATTCCCAGTGTGCTTGGGAAGCAGCGAGTGGCCTCATGTGGCCAGAACGCTGGGTACAGTGAAGAGTGGGAACAGCTCAGGTTGAAAGGAAGCATGGGACCATCTTGTGAAGCGCCCCCTCGTCCACACAGAGGGGCCGGAGTTCGTCAAGGTGACAGACCCTTCAGAGGTCTTAACTGGGAGAATTACATGATCAAATCTGTTTGACCGCCCTAGAGAGGGTGGGCAGGGGAAGGTCCTGGAAGAAGACAGAGTTCAAAGCCATAGCAGGGATTCTGCTCTGCGTAGCTGGTGGTATTGTGACATCAATAAGGGATAAAGTTCTGCAGTTCCTCCTGCCTGAGCTCAGTGATGTCTGCACCACTCCACCTGTGACGTTGGCCGTGCGCCTTGCTTTTCCGCTCTGAAACGGGGTAACGGTAGTACCCGTCCAAAAGGGTTGTTGTCAGGCTCACATGAGCCAATGCATGGCACAGGGTGAGCGTTTAAAATGTTAACTTTTATCCTGTTTGCGTGCAGTAGTGCAGTAAGAGTAAAGGAAGGCTCCATCCAGGAGGCAGGGATGAGAGGCTTTAAGCTGACCTACAGTGTTCGTATCCAGTCAGTGCTGGGGAGAGCAACAGTGAACACAAACCATAGGCAAGGAGAGCCATTTGAATTCCAAGCAAACTCAGCACTTCATCCGACGAGTTTTGATGTGAATGGTCTAGAATGGATCTTATTACATGAGTCAGCTTTTCCTAGGGGAGTTTGACAGGTACTCTGCAAGGTGTGGTGACTCATGCCACCAGAGTGTCATTTTGTAAATCACTGACCTGGGCAACGTGATGAGAAAAGCCGGCTCGCTCAAGAGTGTGGGGTAACTGCTGAGGGACCAGAGCAGGGGTGCAGAGAATTTATTCGGTGGAAGTCTAACAACGTCAGTAGGATGGTTCCACCCCTGAGGATCAGCCCTGGGACACAACAAGTCAGGAACTTAGAAGAAAGGATCTGGACGGTTCCTGGTCATCCAGAGAATGCTGCAGATTCCTGACGGTCAACGTCGAGCTTGCTTTGGAAGAGACTCACATGGTACAACGCTGGGGAAGCAGCGAGTACCAAAGCTTTTGTGGCTGTTCCAGGCCAGTGGCCCCCAAAGGGGCAGTTTTGCCCCCACAGGACATTTGGCAATGTCTGGTGATATTTTCGGCTGCCAAAACTGGAGGAGATACCATGGCACCTCGTGGGTAGAGCCCAGGGATGCTTGCTGAACACCTTACAATGCACAGGACAGACCCTCACCACGAAGAACCATCCAGCCCGAGTGTTAGTCATGCCGAGGCTGACAAAATCTGCTGTAGGCCGTTATTGAGCCAAAATGCGACATATGCATTTGCTGATACGTACATTAGTTGAGTGTAGGACAACTTTCTATAGAAGTTTTAATGGTCATATTTATTTTAACATAAACTATAAACACAATAATTAGCACACAAAACCTTTGATCACAAAGGTATTGCTTAAATTGAGGTTCCAATGGTGTTTGTTCTTTTAAACATTGACTTAAAGATACAAAGAGAAAATAGTATAATCGGACTTCAACTATGGCACATACACACACAAAAAGTGAGTGTGGGCATGATCGAGGCTAGGGAACATTCGTTTAAGCCAGAGGTCAGAAAACTTTGTTGTTTTTCCATTGACTGTATTCCCCAGGCTGTACCTTTCATCCCGTGACTTCTTCATTCCCTAACTGGAAGCCTGTATCTCCCGCTTCCCCTTTGTCCATTTGCCCAGCCCCCACGCCCTCTGGCAGCCATCAGTGTGTTCTCTGTATTTGTGGGTCTGTTTCTGTTTCTGTTTGCTTCTTCATTTTGGTTTTTAGATTTCCCATATAAGTGTAGTCATGTGGTACTTGTCTTTCTCCATCTGACTGATTTCACTTAGCATAATGCCTTCTAGGTCCATCCATGTTGTTGCAAATGGCAAAAAAATCTCCTTTTTTATGGCCGCACAGTATTGCATTGCACATATAAACACCACATCCTCTTTATCCGTTCATCTGTCAATGGGCACCTGGGTTACTTCCCTATCTTGGCTCCTGTAAATAATGCTGCAGTAAACAGAGGTGCATATATCTTTTCGAATTAGTGTTTTCATTTTCCTCGGGTAAATACCCAGGAGTGGAATTAACTGGATCGCAGGTAATTCTATTTTTTGATTTTTTGAGGCACACCCATAGTTTTCCACAGCGGCTGCACCAGTTTGCATTCCCACCAACAGTGCGCAAGGTTCCTTTTTCTCCACATCCTTGCAACACTTGGTTTTTTTGTTTTTGTTTTTGGTTTTTTTTTTTTGTTTTTGGCCATTTCTTGTCTTTTTGATACTAGCCAGTCCAACAGGTGTAGGGCGACGTCATTGTGGTTTCGACGTGCATGTCTCTGATGATGAGTGACCTCGAGCATCTTTTCATGTGAGTTGGCCATCTGGATGTCGTCTTTGGAAAAATGTTCGGGTCCTCTGCCCATATTTTAATTGGATTATTTGGTTTTTTGGCATTGAGTTGTGTAAGTTCTTTATATATTTTGGTTATTAACACCTTATAGGATATATCATTTGCAAATATCTTCTATTCGGTCGGTTGCCTTTTTGTTTTGCTGATGGTTTCCCTTGCTGTGCAAAAAGCTTTTTATTCTGATGTAGTCCCAATAGTTTAATTTTGTTCTTGTTCCTGCTGCCTTAAGAGGCATAGCTAGAAAAACATTGCTAAGGCCAAAGAGAGTCCTGCCTGTGCTCTCTTCTGGGATTTTTATGGTTTCAGGTCTCCCGGTTAGGTCCTTAATCCATGTTGAGTTTATGTTTGTGTATGGTGTAAGAAAGTGGTCCAGTTCCATTCTTTTGCATGTAGCTGTCCAGTTTTCCCAGCAGCGTTTATTAAAGAGAGGGTCTTTTCCCCATTATATATTCTTGCCTCCTTTGTTGTAGATTAATTGACCATATAAGCGTGGGTTTATTTCCGGGCTCCCTCCCCTGTTCTCTGGCTCTGTGTGTCCGTTTTTGTGCCAGTACCCTACAGCCTTGTAGTAGATCTGGGAATCTGAGATCGTAGTACCTCCAGCGTTGGTCTGCTTTCCCAGGATTGCTTTGGCTTTTCGGGGTCTTTCATGGTTCCATACAAATTTCAGAAAACATTTTCTGATAGTTGAATTGGTAAAGATTTGAGGCTCTATAGCAACTACTCAACTTTAACATTTGGGGGCAAAAGAGGCCACGCCAGTCAACGTGACTAAGTCGTCGGATGAGTCAACAGATGAGTCTCTTCACCGTCCTGACCATTACAATGCAGCGTCTGAGATGAATCCTTTCAACTCAGTGCCCAAGGGCAGCCTGACTGTGGCAAGATAGAGCACTAATACCTACCCTGGTTAGTAAGATTTAAAGTACTTCTATGAAGTAATAATGCTCTCCTTTACACATTTCCTCCACCTTGCATGCATACAGTTAGTGGGGTTTGAGATTAATCCAAGTACACAGTCTTACCAGTACTACAATTCAATTTTTAGGTATAGCGCATATTGAGACAGGAGAAGTTCAAATTCCAGCTCCCTCCTTTACTACCTGTGTCCTCACGGGCCAAATTACCCTCCCAGAGCCTCAATTTCCTGCTTGATAAAATGACTATAATGACACCTCTCCTACAGAGCTGTTACAAGGATGAAATGAGATACCGAATATGGAAGTTTCTAGAACAGTGGACAACACAGTCAATGTTCCCTTTTTTCACTCCCTCCATGCCTTCTCTATCTCAGTTCTTCTACATATTTGATGAGGATGCCCTTTTTGTCATTAAGCCATTGATGAAAGTGCCAAGTCAGGGGCACCCACAGCCCTGCAGTAAACACACCACGAGTGCCTCCCTGAAAATTAAAAAAATTCTTAAGACTCTTTGAAGATGATTTGCCATCCCCTTAGAAAAGCACCTAAATCCCAGTGATTCGAGCCCATATTCACTCAGCAAAAACCATGAAAGATGATTGTCTGCCTTGTGTCAGGAACAGTGTTAGACACCTGCTACAAACATGAGTAAGACACAGTCCCTGCCCCTCCGGGAGACTCCAGCTTGGCTGGGGACGGGAGGTAGCAGGCAAACAGATGTTCCCAATTTTCACAATGGTGGAGTGTCTGGAGAACACAGGCAAAGCATCGCCTGGGACAGAGCAGTAAAAGATAAACAGAAATCAGCACAGGGAAGGTGGGAGGGGCATGTTCCAGGCCAAGAGCACGTGACACCTTGTTGCATGTGACCGAGGGTTACGTTGTACGGGGACAGGGCTAGGAAGAGGGAACGAGGGTGGGTTTCATAATATGGGTCAACTTGTGCAGGGGATCGTGCGTGCTGCTGTGCTGGAACCATGCCTTCTAGGCTGATGGCTTTCCCTTCCCTTTCACAGTGAGACCTTTGAGCGCGAATCTGCTAAGTGACAACTCCATCAGAGAAAACCAGCCTTAATAAGACTGATACTCGGCTAGATGTCCCCTTCTGCCTGCAGCCACCAGGCGTGGAGGCCAAATGTAATCAGGCGCTCCGTGTATGTCGATGTAGCTCTTGGCCTTGGCTAGTATAGCTCATAAGATGTTAACGGGATTTCCCATTTGTGTCACTCACGAAGCACTGGTTTTGTAGACTGGGCAGGTGTTCAGAGTTCCAATGGGTGAAGCGGTGAGATCTGGGTTTTAGCAAGTTGCTCGCACAACGGTGTGAATGGTCTGAAGCCCCGAGTGTCTAGAGTCCCCTGGAAGGCTGCTCCTGTCAGTAACAGGAGAGGGCCTCACTCACGGGCACGCCCACGGGCCACCTCATGCACACTGGCCTTGCTATAAAGGTAGGTTTACCCAATTTTGCCCAAAGAGACGGGGGCTCAGAGAGGTTACATCATTAGCCCAATGTAAAGATTTGATAGTAAGTGGCCAAACTTGGGCTCCGATCTGTATCTGGACTCCTCAGTCTAAGGTCCCGTAATAACCTTTCCAGCCTCCTGACTCTTGTCGCCTTTGTCTTCTCTTGCTGTCCTTTGGCTCCGCAGTTACCCGGTGTATGGGATTACCTGGGTGTTTGTCTTCCCCCCAGCACCTCTCCTGATCTGTAGTTGGCATTCCGCAGATACTTATGGCTCAGACTCTTTTGGTGGATTCACCTCGCTTCCTGGGAAACACCTTTATCCTTGTGGTAAATGAGACATTCTCTCAGCTGCTAGATTCATACTTGAGGAAGATGACCTGGTTGGGCCAGGCAAGATCTTCAGATGTGTCTGTGGTGCCCCCAACAGGCATTCGCCGATCACCATGACCGGTTGCTGTTTCCTAAGGCCGGTGGCCTGTTGGCTCGCACCTGTTACGGCGGCTGGCGGGCCCAACTTACGATCCCGTCCTTCTGAGGCCCTCACCCTTCCGCCGTATCTCTGAAGGAGGAGAGACCACAGCCTCCTGTGTCTCACAGCCTAGCTGTGAGGCTGCGTTTCCTACCTTTCTTTGCATAATATTTCTCCTTTCTCTGTCCTCTTGAGACAACGTGGAACCTTCTAGCTTAAGGAATTCTTGTGCTTTCCCGTTTCTAAAGTTTTTTTGGCCTCCAAAGGTTCTTCCCCACCACACAGGAATATCCGTTGGCTGCTTTTCACCCTTCACTCCTACCTGTCCTCTCCTCGGCTCTGCGGCTTTGCCAGAGCCTTTGTTAGTTAAACTATTGATGAGGGAGAGGAGAAGGCAGGGGTGGGGGACACATGGGCCAGCTGTGCAGTTAGGTTTTTGCCTCTTCCATGTCTACTTTCTTCATTGTCAGTGTGGAAATCTGAGCGCAGCTGGAAGGCAGGGCGTGCCTTGGGGAAGAAAGGGCCGCATGGCGGGCGGGGCAGTAGGTCCCTATTAGCCAGCTAGGCTGTCTGCCACCCCTCACTCCTCCACCTGCCTGCTCTCGCTGCCCCTGTACTACGTCAGGTGGGAAATGGACTCCTCGCACTGCTAATGGCTAATCAGATGCTCTGTGTTGGTAACTATGTGTTTTAATCTTATTCCGCCGTCGCAGGGTTTTTAAATTGAGTTCATTGCCTTGAACCTCATAGCTCGTAACGTGTTAACTCGATTTCCCTTTGTGTCCCTGCAGAGTTACATGCAAAACACACAGAGGAAAAACAGCTCTTTGGAAACAATAGAAGGAAGAAAGTTAATTAATTTAAATTAGGCATGGCAATAATTTAAACTATAATGAATGTTTCAAAGGAGAGTATCATGCATTCTATATGTCACGAGGAAAATTTTTCTTTTGGATTAGATATGCTAATGTAAAATGTATTGATATATAGTATAGCATAACCTCACCCTCCCCTTCCTTGTGAGTGCCAGACACTTTGGGATGGTAAAATGCATCGAGTCACCTGTGCTTAGAAATTCCATAAATGAAAGTATAAACACCACTTCCAGTTAACCTGAAGAAGAATTATAAAACTTCACGGTTCCTGGCTCCATTTTTCTTGCTAGACTTCATTCAGAGCCTGTCATAAAAAGAATTCTAGGGACTCCTGGGTGGCCCAGTGGCTAAGCGTCTACCTTTGGCTCAGGTCATGATCCCGGGGTCTTGGGATGGAGTCCAGTATCAGGCTCCTTGCTCAGCAGGGAGCCTGCTTCTCCCTCTGCCTGCTGCTCCCCCCGCTTGTGCTCTCTCTCTGGCAAATAAAATATTAAAAAAAAAATTCTAAATTGCTAAAGGGGCCTAGGAGAGACTCTGTTTCTTTTTCTTTTTTTTAAATAACTGTTTTCTTTATTTTTGAGATTCATTTCCTAATTTCCCTACAGTGAATTTATATGGCTTTTAGACTGAAGCGAACCATTTTTAATTAAAATGTCTTTTTTTATCTGCGTTGGTTCACCTTAGGAGGTAAAACCAAGAATGTCATCATCCTTGCCTTCTGGAAAATTAACCTACAAAAAAAAAAAAAACAGACTGACATGACCTGTGGCTGCTGAGAGTCTGACACGGTCCTTGGGAGAGAAGTCCTGCCAAGTTATCCATGACCCCGTGCACCACGATGGTCATGCATGTGTCTCCAGCCTTATGGTCCCATCTCCGCTCTTCCTCTGCCTCTCCATCCATGACATTTCAAACAGTCTCTCCCACGCTCAGCCCCTCCACTGTAATGTATAGCTCTGAAAGCTAGAACCTCATGCATTATCTCTTTCTTTCCTGGATCCCTAGCTTTACCCTCAATTAATGCTCTCACTCCTGTGAAACATGCGGATTGCAAATGAACCTTCCTTTGACGCTTGGAGATGTTGATCTTAACCATAAACATTTCTGGAATATAGATTTTTTTTTAAAAAGTCTGTGTGTTTTTTTTAATTGTGACACATGCACCAGACCAAAAAAAATTTTTTTACCATGATAACCATTTTCAAGTGTACAGTTAAGTGGCATTGAGTATGTCCACACTGATGTGTAAGCCTTACCCCATCCATCCCTCAGGAAACTCTGCTGCCCTAAAATGTCTTCTCCAAGATAAGGAAGGAGACTTGAATTGCGCGGTAGACCCTTTGTCTCCTAGGATGGGACAGTTGAGTTTTTAAAAGATTCTGATGCATTTATGTGACATGTTGGCTGGAATTAACGTCCTCTCCTCCTCCTCCTCTCCCAACAGCTCTGAGCAGCGGGTCCCCTGTTCCACTTCTTACCACAGCTCTGGTTTGCACTCGGGTGACAGTGTCACCAAAGCGGGACCTCTGGGCCTTCCGGAAATAAGACAAGTGCCAACTGTTGTGATTGAATGTGATGACAATAAAGAAAATGTGCCTCATGAATCGGGCTACGAAGACGCTTCTTGCCTGTACACGAGAGAAGAGGAGGAGGAGGAGGACGAGGACGACGACAGCTCGCTGTACACCAGTGCGTGCGCCTCGGGGTGTCGCCGAGGGCGGGAGGGCGGGGCTCGGGGAGGAGAACTGCCGCAGCGGCCCCCACTCTGGCTTCCAGTCCGGGCGCAGGTGTCCCCTGGCCCGGGGTTCCAGGGCAGCTCAGTCAAGAAGACGAAAGGGTAAATGTCCTCCAGACGCCCTCATCCCTCCCAAAACTGCAACCCCATGCTGCCACTTCTCATCTCTTAGATGGCTTTTTCTGTCTTTGGTTCCTTTCCTTTCCCCCTTACTCGAAAAAAAAGGGAGGGAGGGACCCTAAAACTCAGTTCCAGTCTACAGAATACTCAGAAATGCTAGCCATTGTATATGCAACAAATTCATTTTTAAGCACACCTCCACAGCTCTGGAAGGCTTGAATTTAAATTTCTTCCTTAGGCCTTTACGTGTGAAAGGCACAAGAAAAACAATGAAAAAGCAAAGTTTGAAATCGGATGTTCTGGCCACAAATAATGAATTTTAGTTCAGCGAGTATAGACTGATTATTTGGTCAACCTTCTTTTTTCCAAGATTTTATTCGGACAGTGGGTGCAAGCCAGGGAGGGGCAGAGGAAGAGGGAAAGAGAGCATCTTAAGTGGACTCCATGCGGAGGTCAGAGCCTGACATGGGACTTGATCCCACGACCCTGAGATCATGACCTGAGCCAAAACCAAGAGTCAGACGCTTAACTGACTGAGCCACCCAAGTGCCCTATTTGGTCAACTTTTTAATGAATTTACATAATAGCAACTCTTTACTGAACATATACTTGCATGCCTGACAACTACTAAGATTTTATTCTGTTCCGTGCATCTTACAACAGCAGGTCACATGGATGCTGATGCCCCGTTCCACAGATAGGGAGGAATGTGGAGAGGGAAGGGACTGGCCCAGAGCCTCACATCTAAGAGGCAGCCCTGGGGTTTGACACTGGCTAGGTCTCCTTCCAGGCCCTTGTTCTAGAACCAGTGGAGGAAGAAAGACCAGCACTACTAAATAAAATCCAAAAGAATGCCCCCCTCCCACGTGCTGCTTCCCAGTGTCTCCCTCTTGCTTTATACGCACCAGGCTTCAGCCAGCTAGCTAAACTGGAGAGCTGGGAAGAGGCCTGGTGAGCGAGCAATGAGACGATCAAAATCCTGTCCAGGAGAGAGGACCGCAGGGGGCCACCAGAGCCCCAGGGGCCCATGAGTGGGAGCAGCGCCCAGCCTCTGCTCCCCGTTTCCTACCCGGAGGATTGAATGTTTCTCAGCCTCAGCACCACTGACATTCAGAGCAGAGGACTGTTCGTTGTGGGGTCTGTCCTGTGCATTACAGGGTGCTCAACAGCACCCCTGGCCTCTGCCTACGAGATGCCAGGAACACCCTCTCCCTCACCGCACCCCAGTTCTGACAAGCAATAGTATCTCTAGACTTTGCCAAATATGTCCTTGGTGGGGGGCGGGGGGTGCAAACTCACCCCTGGTTGAGAACTGTAGCTTTATTCCAGACGTAAGGAAGCCCTGCCCTCCGCTCAATCCCAGAACGTTGCCTGTTTCAGACCTCGCTTCCACTCCAGCCCCAAACGCACCCCACTCTGCCCGACTGTACTTTCCTTCATGCACCCCTGGCTCCACTCCAGCTGGTCTCTGGTCTCCTGTGATCCCCTGGCTCATCCGTCCTCTCTGAGCCTTCCCCCTGCAGATGGCCACCAGCCGCTGCCTGTTTCGGGTGCCCCCTGTCCCGTGGGCACCAACCCCCTCCTCTTTGAAGCTCCCCATAGCCACCCAAGGCCTCTGGCCATTCTCTGCCTTGCGTTCTGTTGCGCTCCACAGCCCGGCCGGCCCTCCTTTGTGATGTTGTCTGCCTGCTGGGGTTCCTGGGGGCAGAGATCCAATCACAGGCTCCCCATGTGCCCCTCACATGCACAAGACAGCGAGATAGTGCGAGGTATAAAGAACATGCTGGTCTCAGGAACTCTGCCAGTGAACGCTCTGAGTAAGGCCGTAGCCGCTCCAGGTGTTAAGCCCCTTATGTCTGTCTTCCTGCCTTTCACCTCGTGGCCCACCCTGGCCGTGTGGAGCCCAGGCAGCTGGAGGTCAGCATTAAGCACTTGTTTCTCCCTCCCGCAGCCTCCCTGGCCATGAAGGTGTGCAGGAAGGACTCCTTAGCCATCAAACTCAGCAACCGGCCCTCCAAGCGGGAGCTCGAAGAAAAGAACATCCTTCCCAGGCAGACGGATGAAGAGAGACTGGAGTTGAGGCAGCAGATCGGCACCAAGCTCACCAGGTAGGACAGCCCGACGGTCCGTTCTGTGGACTCCAGTAGAATTCGGTCTCCATCCCCAAATCGGGCCTGGGTGTCTCTCGAACAGCTTCCTGCGGGGACAGTCCATGGAACACATTCCAGGTCTTCTCCAGCGTTGCTGTTACAGTCCCTTCCCCTTCCCTCAGCCACATCTTGGCAATTTTACTTAAGTAAAGGTTCAGGGAGAAGCTGAAGGGCAGATTTCCAGGGAGAATAACCGCCTGGAGAAAAACCGCCACCGTCCAGTAGCTCGGACGACCTGCGTGCATTGGCACTGGGTTTGGTGAAGCTCAGTGCCGTCAGTCGGCACATTTTCTGCTCTCCTGCGCAGCTCGATGAGGCCAGTGGTGAATCATGCCTCTTTACTGACCTGCGAGCCTTCCTGAGTGGTTGCCTTTACGTACAGATGCTACAGACATACTTGCGGCACTGTGTTATGTTCACGTATTAGACCCCTACGTCTGTGTTTAGAACCTAGGTCACGTGTCTGGTATTAGCTAACGTTCGCGGAGCTCCTATTATTTGCAGGCATTCTTCCAAACATTTTATGTGTATTAAATCATTTCCTCTTTGAGCCTCCCTGTGAAATGGGCATTTGTGTGCCCATTTCATAGAGGAGGACAGCGGGCTTTGAGACCTGTAGTTACCTGCATTGAGCTGCCCGAATGGCTCCAGAGCGCCCCCTCTTGACCAAGTGTATTACTACCCCCCTCTGGTCTAACAGCTGTCACCCGGAGCCCTTCCTTTGTACCGGGCACTGGGCCACGGCTTTGAGCTGCCCTCTGCCTCTTCCTAGCGGGACAGCCTCAAGTAAGTCACTTGTTGTGTCTGGCTAACATTGGTAAAATGGGAGTTGTAAAGGATTCAGAAACATAAGTAAAGCGTTTAAACCCGTCCCTGGCCCATAGTAAGTACTCTGTGACCCTCCCAACAACCCTGTCCTGTAGCTTTCATTATCTTCACAAGTACAGGCGAGGAACGTGGTGGCTAGAGAGTTTCCGGAGGTGTAGACACCATCCAGCAGCGTGCTGGTGTTCCTCCCTCCCACCTGACTTAGATCCTCACGTAAGGGCACCTTGCGTCTCACGGTTAACTTGGTTTCATCCTGGAGGATGTTGGTTTAATGGTTCCGGGCTGTGTCAATTGTTCAACGCGGATGGATGATTTGGTCTTGCGTTATGCAGACTTCAGAGCCCTAGGATGGAGATAACCTAATCGCCTGCCACACGCGCGCACACTCTCACACGCTCACTGAGTGTGGTAACACGGCCACAGTTTAGTGATCCAGATCTCTCTTCATACTATGGTGACAGCTGCTAGAGCACCCTGGGGAGCCTGCCCCGTTGTTGGATTGTTACACATTCTTCCTTCCATGGAACAAAAATCTCTGTCCATGCAACTCTTCCCCACGGTCCCATCCTCTTCCTTCAGCGACCACTCAGAGCCTCATCCCCTATTATCATCCGTCTTAGAGACAGTGATACTCCTCTCCCAGGATAGAACCAGATCTTTCTGGGCACGGGATGGATGGATGTAGCTTTGGGCTGCTTCCTGAACCCACTTGCTCAGTTTTATACCCAACACAAAGAGAGCTGTCTTTTAGGGGATGAGGGGGAAAAGAAGGAGCGGTTCCTTGACCCCAGCCCATCTTCTCAAAGAGCAGCTCCCCCCACCCTGAGGGTGGGCACTCTTTGTCATGGTTTTCTGCCCTTCGTTCCCACTTTCCCAGCTTTGCTACAGAACAGGCAGAGCCCCAGGTGTGTGAGGGCAAAATGGAAGACTTCTCCGTGGGAAGCGAGGTGAGGGAGACGCCCGCCCATCTGGCTGCCTGGAGTGGCATCATCCGTGGGGAGGGAGAGAAAGATGGGGCCTGTAGAAAGCAGGCTTGGGCTGGCCTCTCTGCCTACCCATGTAGAGCTGTTCCACCTGGAGGTGACTGACAAAGTAAAACAGGCCATTGATGTCCCAGGACAGACTCCTGAAAGGGAGACAGCGCCCAGCTTCTCACACCTGAACCCACATTCCCATACCGCCACCATGACTGGCTGGCAGTGGCCGGGACAAGACCGCAGGTGGGAAGAGACACACAGACCATGCCCACGCTGGAAGTTCTCCACAATTAAAGCCTCATCCTTGTATGTCACCCCTTCCCAACCCTTCCTCCTCTAACAACACGTAACTCTGCTTGGAATTCCTAAAATCCACGAAGGTTACCGTTCCCAACTCTCTTGCATCCTGGTCGTGCCCTGAGAGAGAAAGAAGGGGAGTCAGGAGGGCCATGTTGGGTGCATTCAAGGCGTTGAGCTGGCCTGCGTCCTTGCTCCGAATTCACCTCGTCTTTGTTCATTTCTTCCAGCTGGGGAGTTTGTTTCCTCGTGGCCAGAGCCTGGGCATCTCCAGCCAGACTGTAGAAAGTGGGCCTAAAAGAGAGGATGTGGGGGCCTTCGGTGGGTTGCCCAGATAGTGCAGAATCCAGCAAATCAGGTGGACGGGCCAAGTCCGTATCTCACAGTCTTCTCTGAGATAGTGCAGCCACTGAGTCCCACCCAAGGAGTTTTCAGGATTATTATTCCCTTTGAGATGAGAACCCAACTCTGTGCTTCCAGCCACTCATTATCCTGAAGCCAGGGCCAAACGAAGGGGCAATGTGAGAAGCAGAAGGTGACGGTGGCAGAACTCGCCGTAGGGCAGGAGCCTTGGGTCCAAGCTCTGGTTCTGCAGTTTGCTGACCAGCATCTGCCCTGGGCCTTCACTTCCCAACCCGAGGGGATCAAAAAGATCATCTGATAACCTTGTGCCATCTGTGGGTTATATTACCGAAAAAGTAACTAGTAGAATGTAGGAACGTTCATTAGAGTTTGCAGCTACGGGGGTGTGGCCTTTTTTGGCTCCGGGAGGTCATGAAATTGTGCTGGAAATCTACATGCTTGGAAAAGCACGTAGCCAAGTCTGCAGTGCTCTGGGAGTGATGAGTAAGACACAAAACATAATTTGAGCCTGGCAGTTTTAATAGCATTAAAAAAAAAAAAAAAACCCATACAAACAATGCAGCGTTCCAAGAATAATCCCAGCCTGGGGGTGGGGAAGAGAAACACCAAACAGTGTCAAGCATGAGGGCAGAGTTTCTCTGTAAGAATGCACGGACATCATTCTTCCAAAAATACGTTCTCATTGATGCCACGGGGCACACTCTTCAAAACCTCAGTCGAGGAGTCATCTGGATGTTTTGACAGTAAATAACCGGTTGAGTCAGTTGCCATTTGAGAAGTGTGGGCTGCCCTTGAGACGTGAACATGGTCGACTGGGTGCACGTTGTTCTGTGCCTTATGTATACAGACTCAGGTTGGGTGCAGAGAACCAAGGGGTGAGCAAGCCCATCCGTGGAGGGGTGGGAGTGGGGGATAAAGGTAGCAGAATGTCTGTTTAAATTTGTTCTGTATCATTCTTTTTAAGCTGATCGCTCATGTGTGTATTATAATACTCATGGTGTATGAATGCAGTGGCACTAGTATGTAGCTAAGAGAAATGGCATATGGGGGGGGGGGGGGCATTGGTGCCTGCCTAGATTTTCTCGATGGACTTCTCAAAAGGCATGGAGTCCACAGACCAAGGGCCCTTCTCAAGGTAGGTGAGGAGGACTTTTCATCTCTGGTGACTGCTGGTCTATGGAATTGTGCAAGCTTAGGGCAGCCCCCCCCCGACCCCTGGCCCCGGAGCCCCACCTGAGTGCAAGACCCCAGTGCTTTCTCTCTGGGTCTCTTCTCGGGGCCCTTCAACCTGAACCCTAGAGGTGGTCAGCCCGATCGCGCCTTCTGGCCCTTCTCCACTTTGCAGGGCGGGGTGCTGACTGGTCCACAGAGTGAAATTCTCAGACCACAGGGCCCCTGGGAATGGGACTCTCAGGGACTAAAGAGAAGCCTGATGCCCCAACAATGGCGTGCTGTCGTCTCTGAGATATCCTTTAGAAAGTGAATCGTCCTGTAAGTCACCAGGGCTGCGTGTTTTAAAAGGAAGGAAGTAAGACTCTGGAACGTGGCCCGTGCGTGGCCAGTGCAGTTGGGCATTTCCTTGGGGAACAGCCAGCTTTCCAGACCCAGCCGGCTCGGTCCTCTCCCACCGAGACCCTCTCCTCCGTGCTCTCCAGTCCCCTCTGGAATGTTTAGATCAGACAGGAGGGAAACTCAAAGGGAAGGCGCCTCGCAGTGTATGTGGGAGTGTGTAATGTAAAGCACGCGCGGGCGTCAGTGAGGGTTGAGGCCGTCTGCTCCCCTGACACGCTCGTTCCCCGAACATACCTCTCTCGCTTTCACTATCAGCCGCCCGCTCGGGCGAAGGGCCCTCGTCGTCTTTGCAGCCATGGTTGACCAGACTTTCTCGGCACCACCCGAGCTGGAGCAGGCACCCCTCCCCCCAACTTGTAATTGGAAACATCTCCATGAGGAAGCTCTTGGAAGCCTTGCTCAGTTTGGGGAAGGATGTTTTTCCTTGTGATGTCCGCTCTCTGGACCAGACATATCCAGTGACCATGGCCACCATGGCCCATGATTCTACCCCACGATCAAAGGAAGAGACTTAATTTACGCTACTTGGAGTATTGGTTTCCTAGGGCAGCCATGAGAGCATACCAGAGAGAACCTGATTGCCTCCTGTTCTGGCAGCTAGACATCAAGACCAAGGTATCTGCAGGGCTGGTTCCTTCTAGGGCTGTGAACGGGAATCCGCGCCATGCCTCACCCCGGCTTCTGGGCGTTTGCTGGCACTCCCCGCTCGCGGGCACGTCACCCTGACCTGCAGCTTCATCTGAGCGTCTCCCTGTGAGCGCGTCTCTGTGTCAAAATTTCCCCCTTTCCATAAGGAGGCTGGTCATATCGGTGAGGGCCCACCCACAACAGTCTTGTTTTAACTTGGTTTTCTCTATAAAGACCCTGTCTCTAAGGTCATATTCTGAGGTCGTGGGGTTAGGACTTCAACATACAAATTTTGCGGAGACGTGATTCGACCCATAACGTTTGGGGAGGTGCAGAGGTGCCCCTAGACTGGCTAGGAGAGGGGCCGCAGCCTCAGGTGCATGCCGGGGCCAGCCAGGTAGGGAACATAAGAAGTCAGGCATTTCTAAGATTGTGAACAGAGAGTGTTGGGAATGGGGGCAGCATGGGAAGTCCACCCCTTATCTAAAGGTGTTAGTGCTAGTCAGTTTCAGCCCCTCTTGTTTTGCAGAAACGAAGGACTAGTTTTTCAGTTCGTCTGAAAAAAATCTGGATTTGTTTTTTAAACCAAAGTTCAAAATTTTTAGAACATGGTACAGAGCAAACAATATATTTATGAATTAAATTCAGCCCAAGGACCACATCTCAGCCTGGGTGCCTGGTTTTGAACTCTGACCTGGAAGCTATCATTTTTCTTCTGTGGACCATAGTCATACATTCTTGGGGGAGTGCGCTACACATCTTTCCTGAAATTCTGAGAAAGGATATTACTATATGTTGTAAACATAAATGTAAGGGGCACCTGGGCGGCTCAGTCGGTGAAGCGTCTGCCTTCAGCTCAGGTCATGATCTCAGGGTCCTGGGATCAAGGTCCACATCAGGCTCTGCACTCTGCAGGGAGTCTGCTTCTCCCTCTACCCCTCCCCCCTGCTTGTGCCTGTGCTCGCTCGTGCTCTCTCTCTCTCGCAAATGAATAAGTAAAATCTTAAATACATAAATGTGAGAATGTTGCATGTGTATATCTGTAGCAATTTCAGAGTAACATCTTATAGAATCCAAATTCATTTGAGTGTAGTTATTTATGTGGCTTGATCATTAAAGCAATCAACCACGATCCTAAAAAGAGCACGTGGTCCAGCTTTCTCTGTCTCAGGAATTCAGGTAGATGACTGCAGAAGAGCATGTTAATTTGGATGGAGACATACCTGTAGCTGCTTCTTTTCCTCTGGGTCCATGAGTCTGGGACTCAGAAGGATCTCAGGTTAAAGCACCTGCTGGTCATTGATAGTCTCAGTGTACATTTCAGACGTGGAAACCAGCGCTAAGCACCATGTCCAGATCAGAAGTAGGACCCTCCTTTGGTAAGTACAAAAATCCCTCCTCCCCTCCACATCAGGGACGTTCCCATCACTTAGCCAGCCGCTGTCTTTGTGGTGGCAGAAGGTGGTGAACCAGACGGGGCCGCTGGGAAAATGTCAGTCCTGCCCATCCCCCTAGAACCTAGTATGTGATCCTCTCTTATCTAGAATGTAGTAACGTGGTAGAGAGAAAGAGTATGCTAAATCCGTATTTTGTGCTGCCAGGTGGTTCACAACTAAAGTCCCTAGAAGCAGAATATAAAGTCGTATGTACAGAGGATTAGGTCCTGCTCAAGGCAGAAAATTGAAATCCATTTCTTATGCTCATGGCACAGGCAATAAAAGACAGTAATTCTGACTTCAAACTGTAGCTTGCGCACTGCTTGTGGTTTGGGAAAATTGCTGCTGTGAGTCTGACGCACCGGAGCCTCCTTCCGAGGTGGCGAACAGCATCTCCCCCCCACATACACCCCCCCACAAAATCTAAGGACCCATGCTAAGTATGAGCCAGGTAGTTTCTTCTGCTGCAAAAGCACATCCCAAAAATAAGAATAACATTCAAAGGCTCTATAAATTCTGTTCAACGTTGACTGACTCCATAGCCCTGGACCCGAAGCCGCGGCGAGTCACCCTGCCAACAATGGAGGGAAATAAACCGAGAGCACTCAGGAGGAGCTTCCTTGTGGACCTTGCCCTTGCAGCCAGCTCCGTCCTGGTCATCCCCAGCACCCTGGCCGGGGCAGCCATGGTGGCGGTGCTGGCACGGAGCCCAGCCCAGTGGGAGGGAGGGAAGAGGGGGCTGCTTCCCATCCACAAAAACCCGGCTGGGGTGTCACTCAGGCTGCTGGGCTTTTCTCTACGGATTCCGAGAGCACCCCTAAACCAACCGGAAATGGGGTACGAGCAGCCACACTGACACTGAGTGGACCTGATTCTTTGTGCAGCATTTGCATAGCGAACATGGAGACCCATCCAGTCGCTCAGATGCTTGACCTCTGCCATTAACTCGCTGCACAAAAATAGAAAACCCTTTGTAAAAGCCCTTCAGAAATGCTGACACCCAGTGAAAGGTGCTGAGTCGAGGCTACAGTGCTGTCCATCTGATAGAGGCAACCGCACATTTTTTGCTTTCTGTTAATGAAAGCTGCGGAGGCTCTCCAGGGGAGATTGGACAGAGGCGTGTTGGGGGAGGTGGAATAAAACTTCAGGAGCACAGAAGTGGAGATTGTGGCCTTGGGGCTTGAGCCACGCCCATCATGGGACCCGCAGACACTGACCTGTGGCAGAGCCAGCCGAGCCTTGCAGAGACGTGGAAACCCCTAACTCTCCCACCCCTGTCTGCAGCGATTAAGAAAGGCAGTGAAGACAGTGTTCTTGACATCTTGTTACCCAGACGGCATTTCGGAGCCCTGACCGCATGTGCCGCGCGTGCACGTGTGCACGTGTGCGCATGTGCGTTCGGGAGGAGGGGAGTTGCGGTTCGCAAGCTTTGCGCGAGGTGTCCGGGAGCAAAGCCACATCTTGTCAGGCACTCCCGTTGCTGTGAGCGTGTGACTCGCAGCTGTCCCGGCTTCCTGAGCATTTTTCAGGGATAGAGTAAGTGTGGGGGACAAAAGAGCTGCTTTCTCCTCTGCAAAAACAGAATCCGTCTGTGTTTAAAACTTAAAACGGTTTAAAAAAGAAAAAAGTGGCCGTCCCTCCCTGGGGGGAGGGGTCTTATTTTGTTTTCTATTCATAGCTTTCTTGAACAACTGCTCAGTCCGTTGCAAAATTGGGGGCGCTGGGCTGGGGAGGGGGCCGCTGTATTCCCCTACAGAAGAAGCGGAGAACGGGCCAGTCTTCTGAGCTGCTATACGTCTGGCTACACTTGAAGTTGTTAAAAGCCCTTTTAGTTCTCCAGCGATTCTTGTCGTGATCATTACGGGGGTCATCTGCAAGGATTATTCTTGTGTGTTGTTCATCTCAGCGGATGGCAGAAAGAAAGGCCCTGTTTCTTGGAATATTTGGCTAAGTAAGAGAAGAATGAGCCTGTCTCCATGGAGAGGCAACGTCTCAGGGCGATGGTCCCTGCCATAACATCATCTGAGACTCCAGAGGCCTTTCTGTGGATAGCATGCCTCCCCGTTGACACCTGCACCCCTTGAGGTGGCTGCTCTTGGGATCCCTTCTCGTATGTGAAGAAACTGAGCTAATAATCCTAGGCATGATAAGGAGCAAAGAGAAACACACCTTCCCAATCCCAGACTTCTGTATCTGAAGCAGAGATGCTGAGAAAAATGTTTTGTTTGGTTTCGTTTTTATGTTGAACAGAATTTCCATCCCAAGTGCCCATGGTTGGGCAGGAATTGGGGGGGGGGCAGAGTTCTAGACCAGGGGCTCCGTCCTGTGTGTGCACATGTCCTCCAGGGGGAGAGGTAAGCCGTGAGAGGAAGAGGGGATAGGAGATTTTCTTCCCTCTCGGACTTAACTGGGCTTTTCCTTGCATTTCAGTGACACTGTCCGCAGTATGTAGGAAGAGCTCAAACTCTTGAGGCTGAGGTTTGGGTCTAGAGACGGTCCTGCCTGATGGAATGTGGGAAGCAAGGGCGTCCAGTGAGGTGGTTCCCACAGTGCGGTCTGTGGGTCGGCGACATTAGCATCATCTGAGAACTTGCTGAAATGCATACTTCCAGGCCCCACCCAGGCTCTGAATCAGAAATTCTGAGGATGGAGCCCAGAAGTCTGCATTGTAACGAGCACGATTCTGACGCACACCAGTGTTTGGGAAGCAAGGGTCTAATAGAGCAATCCAGCCTGTGAAGCCTATGAACCGTAGATTGAAAGCTCCATCCTCCATTTACTGGGTGGGTTCCTGTCCAGCCTCAATTCCCACATCCATAGGATGGGCCTCCCACCCAAGGTCATCAAGAGCTCTAAATGAGTATTTCTCCCAGTTGTAGATAATGAACCCTGGTTCCTTCCTTCTCATTGTGAATTTGAGTGTTACATTACACTAGACTCTTACGACTCAGAATAAGCGGTGCTATTCGCCCTAACAGGTAAATCCTAAATCCCAATGGCTTGAGGCAGTAAAGGTTTATTTTTCACTGGAGGAAAGCCTAATGTGGATCAGACGTCTTCTCCGTGATAAAGCCACCACACACTTCTAGAACACATGGCTCCAGTATCTCCCTAGCAAGGGAAGAGGGGTTAGAGGAGATACACACATCGCTTCTGCTCACGACCCACTAACCAGAGCTGGGCTCCTGACCCCAATCCAGCTGCAGGAGAGGCTGGAGGAGGAGAAGAGCGGTTGGAATATTTGATGAGCACATAGTGTCTCAGCCACAACCCCACGGAGCCAGCATTTGTCACAGGCTTTCTGTATTTGATGGTTGTTCTGGTCACGGTCCCAGTAGTATAAAAGGGACCGTCATATCTAAAACAGATGTGATTAAAAGACTTTTCAGAAATTTTGGTATAAAAACATACAGTGCAATATTGTTGAGCCTTTTAAAAAAAAAAGAAGGAAGTCCTTCCACTGACAACAACATAGATGAACCTGGAAGATGTTATGCCAAGTGAAGTAAGCCAGACATGGAAAAGCAAATACTGCATGAACTCACTTGTATGTGGACTCTCTCTCTCTCTTTTTTTTTTTTTTTTTTTTGAGAGAGAGAGAGAGCATGAGCCGGGGGGCTGGGGGGCAGAGGGAGAGGAAGAGAGAGAATCTTAAGCAGGCTCCACACCCATCGTGGAGTCCTATGTGGGGCTCGATCTCATGACCCTGGGATCATGACCTGAGCCAAAATCAAGAGTAGGGTGCTCAACCAGCTGAGCCGCCCAGGGGCCCCACTTGTATGTCGAATCTGAAAAATCAAAAACAATCGAACTCCGAGTGACAGAGAGTAGAATGGCAATTAACAGAAGCTGGGGAGTGGGGGGCAAAGGAGAAGAATTGCTCAAATGGCACAAACTTTCAGTCATAAGATGAATAAGTTCTGGAGACATAATGAACAGCATGGTGACTAGAGTTAATAGTAACACATTATACACCATAATTTTCCCAGAGAATGGATCTCCCGTGTTCTCAGCACACACCAAAACAAAACAAAACAAAAAAAACCGGCACCTTGTGATGGTTGGTGATGGACGTGTTGATTAGTTTAGTTGAGATCGTCGTCTCACAAGATATACATATACCAGCACACCATGTTGTACGTTTTAAGTATATACAGTTTTCATCTGTCCAAAATAAGGAAGGAAGGAGGCAGCCAACTGGCAGTTGGAGGGCAGAGAGCATGGCGTCTCTGAGGGGAGCAGACCACGCGGAGAGTCCAACTCTGTGCGTTGGGGCGACTGTCACTACGTACCCCTGATCTGCCTCAGTGGATGGATTGCTCCAGAGGTCCAGGCTAGCAAAGCAGCTCACAGAAATCAGAATGATCGCAATTAGAGAAAAAAAGAGACCCCAAATAAACACTGCCTCCATTTAAAGAAAAAAACTGGCTTAAGTACAAATGGGAGGTCCCAGAAGGGCACCGTGGACCTTGAACTGAGTGAGTTTGTTTTCTGTGGGTGGAAGGTTAACTTTCCAGAGTCACAAGTCACTAAAGGAGACCAGGGAACCTCAGCTTCAACACATTGATTGTATTGTGAAGTATTGACTAAGCACCTACTATGTGCATGGCTCTGTGACTAAGCACCTACTGTGTGCATGGCTCTGTACTAAGTGTCACTTAAAATGTAACTGGATGGGGCGCCTGGGTCGCTCAGTTGATTAAGCGTCTGCCTTCAGCTCGGGTCATTATCTCAGGGTCCTGGGATCGAGACACCTGGGTGGCTCAGTTGGTTAAGCGTCTGTCTTTGGCTCAGGTTGGGATCCTGGGATCCTGGGATGGAGTCCCTCATCAGGCTCCCTGCCCAGGGGGAGTCTGCTTCTCCCTCTGCCTCTGCTCCCCCTGCTTGTGCTTGCTCTCTCTGACAAATATATAAATAAAATCTTTTTAAAAAAATGGAGCTGGATAATCATCCCTTTACAAGAATTAAGACAAGCTAGTCAAGGCATACTCACTCTTATCAGGTTTACTCTGGGAAACAGATGCTAAGGGCAAGTTCTGTGGGGAACGTGTGGGTCCTTCTGGAAAGGGTGGGTCTGCATTTTTTTTTTATTGGTGTGAATTTCTTTCAGACTATTTATCTTCCCCCCCCCCTTTTTTTTTCCTTTAAAATATTCCCAAAAGATTGGGGATAGGCAGGGATAATGTAAACACTGAATCATCCAAACAGTTGATTCAGAGCCCTTTTTCTCTGAAACGGGCACATTAATGGGAACAACTTGAACTCGAGTTGTCAGAGCACTTTCCCTGCGATATATTCTTTTTCTCCCCTTCAGTCTTTTGATCCCCTTACAAACTGAAACAGATAAGGATGTGTCATTTCTATCACGCTGTTATCCAGGAAACGATCTCTCAGAGCCATTTGTGAACTTACCGGGAGGCAATAAGTAAACACAGTTAAATCCTTGAGAAGCACTCGAAGTATCTTTCAGTCTTCGGTTGAAAGACGATTGTGTTGCATGGAATTCTACCTCAAAATCTGGCCTCGTGCTTCCAAATTGGCTTATTCATTTTTTTTTTCTTTTGCTATGGGCTTTGTGGCTGTATGTCAAGGAGACTGTGTGAGTTTCTTCACGGGCTTTGCAGTGACAGCTTCTGAATTTGAAAAGGTAATAGAATGAGAGCACTTTAGCGCCCCGTAAACACTGCTATCACCTCCTAGAGCACATGCCATTTTATAGATAAGGAAACCGAGCCCAAAAGAAGTTAAGCTGCTAACCAGCTTCACGGTTAGCTACACCTGGACTTGAAGCCACTTTCCCTGCCCCCAGCTGGTGCTAAAAATTAATACACCTGCAGCTAATATTACACTGTATGTGAACTGGAATTTAAATAAAAACTAAAAAAAAATTCATCTCCCTCAAAATAGGGAGAAATGTATTCACTTCTTACTGGAAGACAGAGGCCAATGGTTTGATTCAAAGCCTGACCAGTCATAATCTTCATTATTTTTACCAATTCATGCCTGAAAGAAAAAGGCCTTAAGACAGAGGTTTTGAATTACATCTTTGAGGAATGTTTTCAGTAATCAGAAGGCTCGTGAGAAAGGGGCATAGGTGGGTTCTTTCATGGGCACGGTTTCCTCCTCGATCCTGCTTAGCAAGCCGAACACTGAAATGCCCAAGCAAGAGCTGTTTCCCCATTTTACTAGTTCATATGTGATCAAGTCTCATGAAGAACTTTGAAGACTTGAGCAGGTGCTTTGGAAGAGTCGTTGGCTGGTACCTTGGTTTGGGGTGTGTCCATTCTCCTGGTCGTATCATTCAAACGAATGAAGCTCTCCTCTTTCATCCTTAAGAGTAACTTGCTCCTTGTTTCAGTGGTGAAGTTGGCATTTCCAGTCTCCAGAATAATTTCCATGGTATGTCATGCTCTTTCTCCCTCGCCCACCAAACTGGCTCTGGGGTTTATTATATGTGATTTTTCTACAGCTCTTATAGAGGGCTGGCACACACACAGCCCTGAAAACATAAATAGCAGAATTGGATTACAGTTCAGAAGTGTGTGATGCAGTTGTTTTTCCTGTATCCCGGCCCATCTTTGCTTACTGGCAAAATACCTCTCAGAGCGCATGCAAAATGCTAATAAGAGTAATTCATTTTATTTATCTTCATTATATTCATTTCACAATGCAAAGATTTTTATAATAGCCTCGAAAATTGCACTTATGCTCACTAAATAGACAAACTATAAACAGGAAAAAATTATCCAAAGATACAAACCCTGGAAAATCGCTTTTCCCTCTGATTCTAAAGGCAATTCCTTTGAAATATAAGTGAATACGCTTCTATTTTAGGAAGTAGGATCATGAAAATTTTATGTTCTTTGCCCATGGAATCATTAAAACAATAGTTCTTCAAAATGGGAAGCCTTGTCGGTTCCTTTGGAAGAAGAGAAAGTAGGCAGGCAGATAAACAGTGCATGCCGACAGGTAATCGGTATGTTGCAGAGAGTTCTAGCTACCTGAAATGCAGCCCTCTTTTTGACTTACGATTCTCCTCGTTTTGTTCGTCGTCCTGTTGTAACTCACCAAGCTGCCTCTTAAAAGATGCTAAGCTAGGCGATTGCATCTTCCTGTGAGCTAATGACAGTGCAGGAGCCGTCCTCCTGAATTTACTGAACCAGTGTACCTGCCACCTGCATGTTCCATCCCAAGCAGCAGCCCATGTCCCATGCCAGGGGAGCCCTCGGCACACCGTCCTTCTGTGCTCCTGGAAGCCGAGTGGGCAGCTTCTACTCTGAGCCTGCTCTGTGGGGTCCAGCACATCCCCGGAGCACCTCCCCTGCCCACCCCCAGCTCTCACTGCCTCTCAGCTCTCTGTCACGTTGCCCTCTTTCTTCACAGTCCTTAATGAGTAGTGTCATTTGGGACCACGGCCTGTGAAATATGATTCTCACCCCACAGTCAGCGAGCAGTGCAACCGGGATTTGTTCGGGCATTTTCCACGAAGGAGCTGTAAATCCATATGGCTCAGTCGAGGCAAAAACAAAATAAACCTATTCCTTTTTTTTTTTTTAAGCCTGTGTGTAATCTGAGATTCAGACTATTTAAGAAATTGGTGAAAATTGTCAGAAATTTACATTGTAGGTTGCATGATAGCTGTTTAATAATTTATGAATAGTGGAGTGTCAAGGTATGTGGGGCACCTGGGTGGCTCAGTCGGTTAAGCGTCCGACTCTTGGTTTCGGGTCAGGTCCACCAAGGTCTCAGGGCCGTAGGATCGATCCCCATGCCAGGCTCTGCGCCCAGTGGGGAGTCTGCTTGAAATTCTGTCTCCCTCTCCCTCTGCCCCTCCTCCCACTCACACATGCACTCTCTCTCTCTCTTTGAGGGGGGACAAAAAAAGAATACCAAGATATGTGTAAAACTATCCGGGACATTTTCTTAAACATTAATCATTTCCATAAAAGTTTTCGGACAGCCTATTTGACGACGACCTTGAGTCAGAAGGACATTCTGATCTCTTTTATGTACATCACAGTTGTCCTGTTGAGTGCGTAGCAGAGCCCGGAGGCCACGGACGCTGCGAGAAGAGAGGAATCCCGCAAGGATGCAGGGATTAGGTGGGGCAAACAGGCCTATTAAGGGAAGCGTGCCTTTAGCTGCCACAAGCGGGAGAGCTCACAGCCACCCCGCCACAGCTCTGGCCCGACCGGGGAGCCGCAGAGACTGACCCCCACAGGGGCCCGAGCTTGGGAAGGGGCAGGAGTCCGGGGGCCGCAGTGGCGGTGAGAGCTGAGGATGGAGACGGTAGAAATCACTGAGCAGTTGTCCACGTCATGTGCCGCGTAAGGGAAGGCGATGCATAGGAGGCGTGACAGCTTTCAGGTATTTTATTTTTTAAAGATTTATTTATTAGTGACCGAGCCGGGGGAGGGGCAGAGGGAAGAGAGAGAATCTCCAGCAGACTCCCCGCTGAGCGAGGACCCCCCCC
>NW_024425564.1:24219397-24219847 GCF_017311325.1 Ursus maritimus
TCCGCCTCCCCTGCGGGGCTCGATCCCACGATCGTGAGGTCATGATCTGAGCCGAAACCAAGGGTCCTAGGCTCAACTGACTGCGCCAGCCAGGCGCCCCAGAGGGTGTCTTGGTGGTGTGGTGGCGGTGGTGGCGAGGAAGACGAGAGGATTGTGCTCAGGGTCTCCGTCTGACGTGTTGGGGGATCCAGCGTGTTGCCCCACTGCTACGGGGTCAGGAACTACACGGCACGTGACTAAAGCCCCCCTTTTGTTCTACCTCGAGGAACCAAAATAATTCGTGTCCGTCCAGTAAGCTGCGGCGGGTCCTGCGGTTCCACCGGGCCAGGTGATCGCCCGGGACGGAGTTCGCAGGCACGGGCGACACCCTGTGGCAGGGGTCGCAAACTGCAGCCTGGGGGCCAAACCCTACCTGCTGGGACGTCCGCTGGGGGGGGGGGGGGGGGGGGG
>NW_024425564.1:24219857-24308077 GCF_017311325.1 Ursus maritimus
GGGGGGGGGGGGGGGGGCGGTGGCTGCTTTCCCGCTGTAGTGACTGAGACCGCAGAGTCCGCCCCGCCTGACGCATTCACTGCTTGGCCCTTTGAAGAAGGAGATGACACGTTTAAGGATCGGGTGGCCTTGCCCCTCGCAATATTGACGCTGGGTCCATGTAGCAAGGGCACAAGCTTCAGGTGTCCCCATCACAGGGAGACATTGTGTCTGTCTTCACACAAAGAGGTTTTTCTCTGAGCTAATTTCTCTAATCAGAATGACTGCATTTGCTTTTACTTATTAGTCCAAATGTGAAGCCCGTATTGTTTCTACAAATTATACCAGGCGTACACTCCATTCTTTTAAACTGGATTTATCACCTGAGCCATTAGGAAAGCTGTTTCAAGGACAGCCAGGTACCATCAGAAACAGCACAGCTGAGCTCCTGGCCAGCGGAGGAGGGACCGGCTGTACAGGCTGATGAGAGAGGGAATCCATTTGTTTATTTATTTTTTAAGATTTTATTTATTTGAGAGAGAATGTGCGCATGAGCAGGGGGAGGGGCAGTGGGAGAGCAAGAAGCAGACTCCCCGCTGAGCAGGGAACCTGAGGTGGGGCTCGATCCCAGGACCCTGGGATCATGCCCTGAGCCAAAGGCAGACGCTGAACCAACTGAGCCCCCCAGGTGCCCCGAGAGGGAGTCCAGTTAGCAGAAGGTGTGTGTCGTCCTCAAGAAGGAAGGCCACGCGCTATGCCAGGCAGGTCCAGCTGGGAAAGGAGTAGCGGCCGAAGTGAGGAGCGTCTTCTTGTTTTGGGGGCTGAAGCTGGATTCCGGCCCCAGGACCAGGTTTGAAAGCACGAGGAAGAGGGACGCAAGGAGGCAAAGCCCCACACGGGTGCGTGATTCCTGGAGCGCGAGGCGGGCCTGAGCCCCAAGCTCTGACCTCCGGTGACACTAAACCGAGCATCACACAGGTGAGAAGAGAGGTCGTGGTGGCCGTTCCAGCAAATCACAGAACCGCCGATGTGTGGGATGTGTGTAAAATTGAGGTGACCAGAGCCTGACAGAACCTCTGTACAACACTTACAGCATGGGGAAGACGTGTACTTACACACACACACACACACACACACACACACACCAGGAGAGCCCGTCTCCTGACTAGAGAAGCGAGGTGCTGAGAAGGGCCCGGTGCTTTGCTGGAATGGAAGGTTTCCCATCCCTTTCCTGCCGTGAATGCCCAGAACGAGGCCTTCCAGGGCTCTGAGAGGCCGAGCGTTCCCCCATGGGTGGGATTCTGCCTTCAGACAAGCTCAGCCTCACGATTTCTCTGGATAGAGCCACGGCGGTCATGGGGCCCCTGGGTGGCTCTGTCAGTTAAGCGTCAGACTCTGGATTTCGGCTCAGGTCATGGGGTCATGAGATCGAGCCCCGCCTCACCTTCATGCTGAGTGTGGAATCTGCTTGAGGTTCTCTCTCTCCCTCTACCCCTCCTCCATTAAAAAAAAAAAAAAAAACATGGCGGTCAGGATGCTCTTCTGGGGGAGGAGACCACCCCTAAGGGAATGTTCCACTATCAGCCATTTCCCTCAGGATGAAGGTGTTTCTCTGACTTCTCAGGAGCTGGTGTTGCTGGTGGTCCTGTGAGGGACATGACAGTCACGGCCCAGGGCTGCTAATGGAGTCTGCCCAGTTTCCCTGAGCTCATACTGGAGCATTGCAGCCCTGAGATGCCACCTGCTCGTAGGGTGGTGCCCCAGTCACCTGGGATTCCCCTCCGGTCCCCCACATCGAGTGCACCTGTGGGAGAGTGAGGGAGCATGTGTGTGGTGTAGGTGCTGTGTACCTCATGGGACCAGATGTCAGGACATAAAGAAAAGGAGCCCAAGGGAGGGAAGAGAACTTGGACTCTCATTCACCAGGCTGGGAGCTAAGAGTCCCTTGGTAGATACGTGCTATGAGTTCAGTTGATTTGGGGGAATATATTTAAGGGGAGACAGTCTCTTCTCGCAAGGGATCTCCCAAAGCATTGGGTAGATAAGGCCAAGAAAGTAGAGAGAGATCTTTTCTGTTTGTTTCCTCTACAATCAAGGCGAAATCTATTCAAAGTGTCAGTATCACTCCATTCCCCGTTCTTATTCCTCTTCCCCCTTTCCCATGTAAGTAGATCCTTTCCCAGACAGATAGACCCATCCCATTCATCTTTCCTGATCCTTTCCCAATTAAAAGGATTTCCAAAGAAGGCAGAACTGCAAATCCAGACTGGTTAGACATTCCTAAGGTCCACCATCGTGCCAGAAATAAAAAGTATGTGGACGGGGTTGGGTTGGGGGGGGGTGGTCTGGGCTTTTTTGGTACATCACATATATAGAAAGATAGATTCTGTGAGAGATTACCATGCCATAGGAAGGCACTTAGCGTTTAATGAGAGTAACTGCATTCAATACACCTCCTTTGGGCTACAGGTCTATTGGTTTAAAAATGAAGGTTTACAGGGCTCCTGAGTGGCTCACTTGGTTGGGTGTCCAACTCTTGATTTTGGCTCGGGTCATGATCTCAAGGTTGTGGGATCGAGCCCTCCATTGGGCTCTGTGCTCAGCAAGGAGTCTGCTTGAGGTTCTCTCTCCCTCTCCCTCTGCCCCTCCCCTTGCTCTTGCACACATCTCTCTCTCTCAAATAGATAAATAGATTTTTTTCTTCTTTAATGAAGCTTTACGTTTACAATTGAGAAGTGATGGCTCAGGAAGGAGTGGGGGGTGTGGGACTTTTAATAAAGGAGGACTGTAGGAAACTTTGCAAAATAATGTGACCAAAACCCCCTCCGCACGGGCATCTGAGACTCTTTGGGGGTTTTGTGTGTTCCTCTCCAGGCTTCTAAACAGCACGGGAGCTCATCTGAACCTCAGTTGTTATTGTTTCTGGAAATAGGAGCTTGTGGGAGGCAGCAGGAGGACATTGGCCGGGGCTGCACCACATGAAGAGGGGGAGGGAGGCTGGGGATTCCTGTCTCCTGGCCTCTGCCTCACCTGTACCCTCCGAACTCGCCTTGGGGAGTGCTGATGGCCCTGAGGGACTGGCTCATTGGGGGTGAATATGAAAAGAGCATGACCTGCACATGTTTGGGGGCTCCTGAGAGGAGTCTGGGTGGGAGGGGGCACCCCAGGGCCTACATCCAACTCTTCATCCGTTGTCTAGCTTCAGAAAGTTGTCATGGGTCATGTATGTTGTTTATTGGGGCCCCACAGAGCAGAGGCATTGGGGAAGTCTGGAACCATAATGGTTTTTAAATGAATGGATGAATGAATGGGTGAATAAATTAAATATATACTCTTAACGCCGTTTTTGTGTTGTCTGGGCTGTGCACGTCGATCTACCCCTGATACTGCCCATGACAGTCACCCAGCAGTGACACCCAGAGCTTCCTCTCTTCATTGCAATCACTTGTTGTCCTTGTCTTGATGGTCTGTGTCCATCAAAAGCAATATTCTTTAAAGGAGGAAGGACAGTAAGTCCAGAGATACCAAGGGAGGGCTCAAGCTAGACTCGCTGGAAGCCCGCACATACCTGAAGTTCCTGCTTGAGCCTGAGCAGGTCTTTTGCTGAGACTCGGACAGTTGTGGGCATGTTTGGTGGACACGTCCTGAGCCCACCAGAGGTTAGCTTTCTTGCACGGGATCGGCTCCATGGATGTGAACATCCGTGCCCTCGCACTGGGCAGGCAGCCATCAGCAGTCAAGTGACCAAGTGTTGTCGAGTGGCTTTCCCAGCAGTGGAGGCAAGCGCCCTCACTGCACAGGTTATGGCATAAAAAGAAGAGAGCGGCCAATGCCCTTTGGCCAGTGGCAGGACATGTTAAAAACTAAGTGGGGACTCCAGAGATCATTGGGGTACTTTGTAAAGATTGGAGCTGATGGGTTTGTGTGACATGGAGAACATTGTATGCAGTCATCTGAATGGTTTTCTTGGCTTTTTCCTCCTGGGTAGAGCGCTGTGCGTAGTTTGAGCTTCTACCTTTAAAGAGAAGTGGCACAATGACAGTCTCATCAAATGACCATTATCTGTCACTCTCTGGATCCACCAGATTTGATATGCGTGACAACAAAGCAGGCGTCTCCTTTCCCTCTGGTTTTCTCCGTGTCTGAAGCCTGGACAGCTTCATCCAGAAGGAAGACTTTCCATACCGTGATCTTTCTGTCCATCTTCTACCAGGAAATCTAGGGCTCACTAATTATGCTAACTTGAGGAGGATTTACTGACAGCAGGACTAATCTCAAAGATGCGGGCAGGCTTCGGAACCCTTCTGTCAAACAGCCCGAGGTGACAGATGAATCTCTCATGTAGATTACCGTAGCACTTTCTGTAGGAACCAAGGAAGCGATAGACTGCTTATCTGTTAAGATAGATAATCGGAGGCCTAGACCAATGTCTGGTATGTAATGGACAGACAGAAGGACTCACTCATGCATGGGTGGATTGGAGGGACGGATGGATGGGTGGGTGGATAGACTGATAAAATTAAGTTCAGGGTGACCAGCTCTCCTCAGCCACTTAACGTGGTAGAACAGTGGGCTTTTTTTTATCCCCACGTTTCTTATCTTTTGGCATCACGTTGTTTTAGCCTTTTGTGATGGATTCCTCACGTGAAGATGGCCTTGTTGAAATGAGCATATTCTTGGGTTGACTTCATTAACTATCTTAATTCCTATTGGAACAACTCAGATACTCTTTCAAAGTGAAACCTTCCTGATCGCTAATATTGGGTTTATGCCTAATAATGCCAGTAACACTGAAAGTATTCACTATGTCGGATCTCAGTTTTTTGGTTTTGTTTTTAAAGATTTTTCTTTAAGTAACCTCTACACCCAGTGTGGGGCTCGAACTTAAAACCCCAAGGTCAAGAGTCACATGCTCTACCAACTAAGTCAGCCAGGTGACCCTAGACTCTGAGTTTTTGTACCATTTTGGGTTTTTTTCAGTGTGTTTGATGCATAGCAAAACACACGTTCCCCTGGTTATTTCCAAACTGATCTCAGCTCCACACGACCAACATTATTTCCATGTTTTCTCTGGTTTTACCTCACAATACTTGAGTTTAGCCACGGGGCCTCACTTTGGGGCCACAGCCTCCAATGGGCAAAGCCGAAAACACTTCCTTCTGAAAAGTAACCTATTTATCTATTTGAGGTCAGAGACTTTTTTTCAAGTTACCAAAAATAAAATTTCATGCCTTCTACTTACTTTTAAGAGGGATTTTTATCTCTCATTATCATTCCAGCCTCTCCGCGCTCCCGGGTAGCAGGCAGGCTAGCTTGTGGTCACAGCTACCCGTCAGACAGTGGGACTGGGCTCGGAGGTCCAGCGGCATAACGTGCCCAAGCGACCTTCCGGCTAATGGTGGGGCAGGCCAGGAGGCAGGCTCTGGACCCCAATCTGTTTTCTCTTCTCTGTGCTCTTTCCCAAGCTGGAACCAGGCTACTTGTGAATAGCTTGAGGGCAATGAGGAGGAGGAAGAAAATTGAAAACTATTGACTGAAATTCCTGGAAAGAGCTGGGTGCGTGGATCAATAATTTTAAGAGTTGTTCCGCCTTCTTGGCAGTGGGAAAGGGTAGCAGGGCATAGTCCTGTGGTATAAAAGCAAAACTGCTGTCCACTCTCCCAGAGGAACCTCTTCAGTGGCCGGGCCACCGTTGTGTAGGGCCCAGAGTTCTGGCCATCCCCTTGGGCACAACTCCTGGGTTGAAGTGTTGTTCATTGATTGAATGATCAAAAATCATCCCCTCCTGTGAGCCAGGCACCATCTTAAGTCTAGAAACACAGAGATAAATAAGGCATCATTTGCCTGTGAAGGATTCCCGGTCTAGTTGGAAAGATAGTCATGCAAGTGGGTAATATGGGTGTCAGGGGTGAGGCCATGATCAAGAGGGGGGAGCCCAGCAGGGGGAGCTCCTAGCTCTGCTGGTAGCATCCAGAGGCCCTGCAGCTGTTCCAGACTGGGGATGTGTGCCCCGTTAGGTCAAGGTGAACAAGGAAGAGTGAAGGCCAACACGGTATGGGGCCTTTTACACTCACGCCGCAGGGCACGGGGGGAAGTGAGTGTGAGCTGTATTCTTAGTGCAGTGTCGCCCCTGAAGGCTGTTCGCAGAGGAGTGGCACGGTCTCCCTGTGGCCTCCCTGCTGTCCCTCCTCTGCCCGTTCCGAGCACCGGAATTCTAGGCAGTCTGCCCGAGGAGACCGGCATTCGGGGGACCCCTTCGTTCCGCCACACGGGCATGAAGGGCTGGGGCGTGGGGAGAAGGCCGGCTCCTCCGAGGGCCCCCGCCTGTCGGGTGGCGGACCCACGCTGGGTACGTACGGTGCTGCTTCTGAAGCCGCCCCCAGGACAGGGCCCCTCTGGGGCTCTCACCAGGCGTGCCACCTGCCGAGGAGCCGGAGCCAAGGGTGTGGAAGTAGACGTGAGCACACTGAAAACCAGGGGAGAAGGAGCTTCGAGAAGTCGCTGGTAGTCAAAGGGGCCAACGATAGAGAAAGGTCAGGTAAAACAAGGGCTCTGTGAAAGCCGCTGGATTTGGCAGTTAATCCCCAGTGACCTTGACGGCCGCGGATTCCTGATTCGGGAGAGCAAGGGCTCTGAGCCTCGTCACTGTTGTCCCGTGGCCCGGCTGGTCCTGTGTTGTGGGGGACAGGCGTGTGCGGGGTGGGACGTTGAGCCAGATGCGGGGGCGGCCTCCCCAGTCCTGACAACACGAATGTCTGTAGATGTTGCCGGAGGTCCCCTGGGGGCAGAATTGTCCAGGGGAGAACCAGGGCCATAGGGCGGCATGGACAGAAGCCGGGGTTGTGATGGTTTGCTGAGCCCTCGCACCTGAGCCGCTCTTTGCAAGAGGTCCGGCAGCCAAGGGCGAGGGAAGGAGGAGGTTCACTGGGGGAGGGGCAGCAGAGGTGGGGGGGTCGTTCATTTTGTTTTGTTTCTAATAAAGAGCAGATGTGCTTGCCCTAGGGAAAGAACTAGAAGAGAGAGAAAGGTTAAAGACAAGGCATAGTCATGGGGCAACATGTATTTAATGATTTCACAAACATGGAGCTTCTCCAGTTACCCGACTCGGTGCCAGGCGCTGTAGACACCACACTGAGCTGGTGACGGGTCCCTTGTTCAGAAATGACTGAAAATTTCAAAATGGCAGCAGAGCCTAGAGCCCAAGTGCGGGGCCCTCCCAAGCGGGGGCCCCCCTAAGCAGGGCCCCGTGCAGCTGCCCAGCTCTGTGCTCCTGAGGTGACCCTGGTGGTGAGGGGGCCGGGTGGCCCCAAGTCGCAGAGCCCGAGCCCCGGGGTCCAGGGGACAGGCCGGGCCATAACAAGAAGGGCAAGCACCAGCATGCGAAACTGTTGTCACACACGGTGGCACCTTCACCAAAAGGTTAGTGACCACAGGGAGTGATGTTTAAGGCTGAAGCTGTGAGGTTGACGACTACTCCCAGTTAGCCGAAGAGGAAGAGAGCGAATGCCGCTCTCAGGAAAGGCATGTGAATCTGGAAAGAACCAGGAAGACGCAGTTATGTCTACAGGATGGGGTGGGGGGGGATTCTTGGCAAGCGTGCAGATCATGAAGATTCTTCTAGGACCCTGGGTGTTTGACTGCCTCCTGCAGGCCCTGGGTGAGCGTGCGTAGTTTCCAAGCAGGGAGTGCTGTGGTCGGCTTTCCCCTTAGACCATCCCGAGCGGGGTGGAGGCGGACCCGAGTGGGGGGCTGTCGCAGCCAGCAGAGATGCTCAGGGCTGCCTTCCCGAGGCGGCTATGCTGGGCTAGAATGGGGGGCGGCTTGGACCTGGCGGTGGATTGGCTGTTGAGGGTCAAGTGCAGCAACGGCAATTCCCAGTTTCCCGGCTTGGGCAGCTCACGGGGACGCCAAGCTGTCAGGACCGGAGGGGAAGACGGATGACTTCATTTAGCAGCTTCTGAGCGTGACAGCCAATAGGAGTATACGTTGAGAAGGCCGTCCAGAGCTCGAAACTACGACTGAAGGCATAGATTTTGGAGTCATCGGGCTAGAGATGTGAACTGAAGTCATGACTATGGATGAGATCTTCCCAGGAGCGTGTGTGGCATCAGAACTGGCAGGATCTGGGCTAAATAATCACTAAAAGCATCTATCTTGTTCTCCAAGGTCTCCTAACACCTGGGGACGCCGCAATGGCCAAAGCCAGACAGAAACCCCCAGCCCATGTGGAACTGACACGTCCTCTGGAAAGATTCCGAAGGAGGGGCCGTAACTCAGTGCGTCTCCCCTCCCCGCAGCCCCATCACGCCTGTCTGCACTCATTCAATTTCCCACCTGGAGCAGCAGTTGGGAAACCCGTCTCCTCCTGCCTTAGGAGAGAGGACGAGTCCTTCCCATTTTCTCTTCCCACCCATCTGGAAGGGCCATTCCCTCCGCCGGGGGCTGAGATGCAGAAGACCAAAGTCAGTTCTGCTTTGCTTTTTCCCGAAATGCAGATAGAGCTTCAGAAATCCAAACTTTAAAACCAGAGCCCTCCAAACAATCTGTGGTTGCAAACGCTAATGAAAGCCATGACCTTGCAGTTGTGACGCCAGCAGAAAGCTCATTAGCTCCTTGCGGCAGAACGAATCCTCATCAGCAGCAGGAGTCAGACCAACCAGACCTACAGGGATTTTGTCATGTCTCTGGGGAGACACTCCCCTGCCCTGTGCATCGTCTAAAACGTCTTGCCACCATGTTCTCTCACGGTCTCCTTTTTCCGAGGCCAAAGCCGAAGTGCCATTTGCTTCAGGTCTGTCACAGTCCTCACATGCACAGAGAAAAGCCTTCGTTTATGTCATTGTTTCTTGCGGTCACCAGCATAGAGTTGTTCAAACTGTTACTACACAAAATCCATTTCTAAATTCTGCAAGGACCTGGAAGGCTCCCAGGTGGCGACTGATGGCGCGTGACATTTAAACAGGAACTCGGTGATTTTTCACTTTGCAGCCAATGCAGATCATTTAGCGGTGGTGTTCCATGTAAAGAAGAAACCATTTGAGGAGTGACAACAATTTTGCAGCTCAGCGATATCTTATAAACCAGGGCCACATATATAACAGCAAAAGCTATTGAAATCAATCACTTGAGAGC
This sequence comes from Ursus maritimus, assembly GCF_017311325.1. NCBI lineage: Eukaryota > Metazoa > Chordata > Mammalia > Carnivora > Ursidae > Ursus > Ursus maritimus. The sequence goes on from NW_024425564.1 coordinate 24,228,969, forward strand.
CTATTAAAACTACTACTTTCGGATCATTCATTTTACTGAAAAGTTAAACTCCCAAAAATGTTTCCTTTATCATCTAGCATATAAATGGTCATGTCTACCTACAGAGTCAGGAAGCACTTTTTAAATTTAATGTGAGTTTAAATCTGATACAATGACTTAAACATACCATCAAGACAGGGGTGAGAGATACAATACATTCAGAAAGTTTTTATTCTTAGAGTTATCTGCTCCTTGGGATTATTCATAAAACTGACCACTTTATTAATAAAGTAATTGTGCTCTGCTATCTGGATTTCTAGTGACCAGTATTTCTGTACAATGTAGATCTAGAAAGGAGCCTTTACGTGGACCATGTCAGGCTGCTCTGGGTCCTTTCCTAAGAAGCTGGCCACTAGAATTCTGAAGCTAGAGTTTATCCCTTTAGTTTATGAATTTGGATCTGTCCAAAGACCACCCTGCGAAGGAAGGGTATCATTTTAAGCTGATGTAAGTCGTCCTTGTGATAAACCAACTTATTTGTGTTACAGTAACTGAAAGCCATCAGTTGGGAACTCTTCATTAATTCCAGTACCAAATATACACACTTGTGTACAACCCACACCATCCTGCTTCCCCTGTCATGGTCAAGAGCCATCTCTCCTACATTTGAGAAGGAAGGTCTCTCTGTCCCTGGACCCCAACCCCTCCTGCCTCCTCGGGACTCCTGCACCATCAGCTGAGCCTCCTCCCTCCTCATATAGTTTCTCGCCACCACCACCTCATCTGGATTATTTCCATTAAACACATCCAGTCTTCTCCCAGTAAAAAGTATAAACCTCACCAGAGGCCCCCTTCACCTGCAAGTCTCTTGTCCAGCCAGGCTTCAGAAAGAATCATCCATACTTGTCCATTTTCTCACCTTTGTTCTCAGCTCACTCCAGCCTGGCTTGCATCCCCTGAGCCTCCTGACAAAGCTCTAGGCCAGGCTGCTTCCAGCCCACCTGGTGCTGATCCCCGTGGGCAGTTTGCCAGGCTCACCTGACCTCTCAGCAGCACCCAGCACCATGTCGGCTGGGCCCATCTTCCCACCTCACTCAGGGATACGACGTGCTGAGTGTTCTCCTGCCCTCACACCCTGTCCTCCTCTGACTCCCGGCAGATTCGTCATGCTCCGTCTGAGCAGTAAATAGTGGGATTCTGTGAGCTTCTAGCCTCAGCCCTCTTGCCTCCTTAGGCTGTGCCCCATCATATTCCTGGCTTCAAATATTCTCCGTATTGCAGACCAGCCCCAGATTTCCTTCCCTGGCCTCAACCTCTCCTCTCCAGGAGCATGGTGCCTGTGGCCGCCTACTTGCCCTCTCCTCTTGGATGTTCCGACAGCATTCCACCTCAGCAGATCCAAACTCAGACTCACAGTTCCCTTCCACCCTTCCCATCCTCCTCCAAAACCCTGCTTCCCTTCCCATGTGCATGTCTCAGTGAAGGGCATTGCCATCCATCCAGTTGTGTAAGCCGTGAAAGCTAAGACAGACAGATCTTACATATACCTGCTTCTCCCTGCTCTGTCCATCTACACGACATCTCCATGGTCTGTCAGCTCAGCTTCCTAAGAATGTGCATGGCAGCTGCCGCAGCCTGGCCCAGGTGTCCCTCCTGTGGCTTCTTCCCAAACTGCCTCTTGTCCCCTCCCCCACCCCAGTGCACTCTCCAGACAACCACCAAGGAGATCCCTTGTAAATCTGAAATGTTCATTCACTCTTGCCCTCACTGATTCTAAAATGTCAACGCTTTCGTGGCTCCACATTGCTCCTTGAAAAAAGATCAGAATCCTGATACGGCCCCCGTGGGCCGCACGGCCTGTTTCCCACCTTCCTTCCTGCCCTCGCTGTCTCCACTCCAGCACTGTGGCTCCCTCTGTCCTTCCCACTGGGGCACCACATCACTCCCCCTGGGACCCCTCTCCTGGCCTAATTTGGTCAAACACCAGAATCCCTGCCCAGGTGCCTCCTGTTGGCAGCTTTTCACAATGGTTACATTTCATACTTGCTTCCGTGACCACCTGATTAATGACTGCCTCCCCCAGAGGCAGGACCTTGATCCGTTTTGACTCACCCAGTGCCCAGCGCAGAACCTGGCACGGAGCTGGCCTTCAACCAATAATTTGTAAAATGAACAAATGCATTTATTTAAATGTTTTATTATGTATTTTCTTTATATTTTTTTCTTTTCCTATCCCCCCCCCATTCACACTCCCTCAATGAATTCATGTTTGGATGTGGCCAAGTATATAGCATCTGCTTCTAAGAACCATGCCTGTACACGACAGGGATGACATCAGCCTTAGCCAATTAAATTGTTATTTGCAGCGCAGTCCCAATACCGTGTCCACGGAAAGTAGGCTCAGAGCAGAGCCAAAACTAGAACCCAGGTCCCCTAACTCCTGTATCATTTTCCTACCTGATCTCACTGTCAAAGCCAAAGCGACTCAGTACCGCATGTGTCCTTCAGGAGGGCTTAGCTCCGTTCCATTGTGGTGATTGGCCTTGATGTTCTCGGACCCTTTTGAGAGAAATTAAACATCAATGGGAGCCTCGCTAGAAAGCATGTGTCTGACTCTAAGGCCGTCTAGCTAACAGAATTTGCTCTGCTTGTAGTTCAGTCTCTTGTCCTTTCGTCCCCTCCAAACATGACTCATAAGAAAAAAAGAAAAAGCCAGCGCAGAACCAGGCAGCGGGTCTGGGGGCAGAATCAATGGGTGGGGGAATGTTCTGCAGACGCATCTGGGCATGAGACTTCTGGGATGCAAGCTCCATCTTGAATCGGGAGCTTATTCAAAACCTACTGACCGAAAGCCCTAGTGGCATCCAGAGCCTGGATTCGGCCAAGGGGTCCCACAAAGCTGGCTGCACATCCCTACCAACGAAGCCAGGGTTCTGGGGGAAGATAAAAGAAAGGTGAGGCAAGCCTCCCAGCAGCTCATTCTGAGAGGAGTCTGCATTCCAGACCCATGACACAGTTCCCTCCCGAGCTCTGAGAGTGCTATTTTAGGAAAGACTTCAAGACTCTGGAGTCCCAATTTAGAGTCTCCGGTATTGCAAACGTCCAACTATACAGCGGGCCCTTATCAGGGGGAAGAAATAGTGTCTTCGTGGGACGTTTGGAAGAGAAAATGACTAACGAACATGACAGTGTTCTTATAAATTGAACCACGCTTTGGAATACAATTTCCAACCATTTCCAGGGTACTCTAGATTTTACCAGCTGGTATCTGACCGGAATTCCTTTCTGGAGCATCGACGCCCGTGCCCTATCCAGAGCATCTGTGGCGATGCTTTTGGGGTCTCAAAATCCAGGGCAATGAAAATTACAGGTGACAAGCAGCGTTGGGTTTAAACAACTTGCACTCGGTAACTCCATGGACTTTCTGTTCCCACTCCGGGTCTCTCTCGAGATTCCATGGTGTAGACGCCCCTTGCCAACTAGAGACACTTGTGCTGATATCCGGCGAGGAAGCACGGCGTGAGCTCCTAGGGGAGCTCCTAGGCCCCTGTGCAGGATGCCGAGGAGCCCCTGACTCCTTCCACGGCTTTCTCCTCTCGTGCACACCCCCTCCTGTGGGTGCCACACGATGCTCGACTCTGCAGGCTCGTTAAGTACTTGCCAGGAGCTTCCAAAACTGAACCGTCTCTGTGAATACTAGGGCCCACGGTTCGTGCTGCTCATTGCTAGTGCTTTGTCCGCCCATACCAGCTTGTACTTCTCCTCCACGGGGCCCTCCCCACTCGCTGGGGACTTCTGTCGGGACAGGGGGCCACTGTCGTCCATCCCCGCCCCCCACTGTTGCATCATGGCCAGTTGACGCCCCTGCTGTGATGTCATACTTGTTACAGCCCCGTTAGTGCCGGCAACAGGAGTGGCATTCCCGTCCCTGCTCCCCTGTCCTTCCCCGTCTAAGGCGGCTCTGGTGGTGATGGGTGGGGACAAGAAGAAGAGCATCTATTGTTCTTTGCACACAAGAAGCGCTGTCTTGCGTCTCCCCGGGGCCGTGAGCCTCTTTTTGTCCTAACTGGATCTGCACAAACATGGCAAGCAGCGAGCCCTCGCCTGCGGCGGGGGGGTGGGGGGCAGAGGCCGCAGTCCCAAAGCGAGGCCACATGAGAGAAAGGGACCTCTGTGACGAGCAGCGTCCCCTGGCCCAGAGGCCCCGGGGGAGCGGGGCTGGGGAGGGGCCGACGGCGGGAGGAAGGAGGAGGGTCAGCTCGGCGTGACGTGTCGCAGGGCGCCTTTCCTGGGGTTGAAATTGAGGAACTGAGGCGGCGGTGGTCAGAGGCCGTCTCGCAGAGCACAGGATGGAACGGGCGCGCACCCTGTCTCATGCACCTACAAGGGCCGCGGAGATTAATGACCCAAGGAGGATATGATATGGTCCAAAAACTTTTCCTGGATTTTTTCCGCAGGCGGCTGAGCCAGAGGCCGACGGCAGAGGAATTGGAGCAGAGGAACATTCTAAAACGTAAGTGACTCAGCCCGTGGCAGTCGCTGGTGTCGCGTGGTGGCTTTGGTTCTTACTCAGTGTGTGGGCCACACGGTTTCTGCCTTGTGCCTGGGTGGAAATGACCGAGAAGCGCTCTGATGGTTGACGCTTCACCCCGGGGTGCTAGACCGTCCAAGGGCAGCCCCTCCGCAAAGCAGGCAAGTCCGAGTCCGCTTGGCTCGTAGAAAGCTCACAGACCGGGACCGTGAGACCCACCGTCCCCTTCGTGGGCCGTCAAGTCAGAGAAGCAGCAATATGAGAACTCCCTGAGGGCTTCTGAGCAGAGTTAGGGTCACCTTCACACCCAAATGGACTTAAAACCCACAAATACTATGTCAGTGGCTAAAACAAGGCAGACGGCCATTTGAAAACGGGGGCTGGAAACCATGACTTCCCGTGGCAGCTGGCTGCTGTTGATAACCACCCCCTTCCTGCGAAAATTAAAGTCTAGGAGAGCATTTCCAAGTGAGAACGCGTCGTGTGCCTCTCTCGGGGCTCCTCCAACTGGCCCACAGTAGGCCGGCCGCATGCTGTCACCCGAGGGAGGCTCGCCGTCAGCCTGGCCATGGGGAGAGAGAAGGAGCGAGCCCCGGGTTTGGTTCAGGACGCAGAGAGACTTGAGAGAGGGAACCCACTTGGTGCCTCGCCAGCGTGAAACTACGAGAAGCAAGCGTCTCAGGGACATCAGGATTCCTCCATGGGGTGGCAGATATTAAATGATTTAAAAACAAAGCCTCTCAGCCCACGTCTGCCCCGTCATTATTACGACTCGCCAGCACTCTCCTCGAGACGGCCAACAAATATTGTCTTTAGTTTAATTCATGACCCTTCTCCCCACACGCATCCGCTTCTAATTTCTCTCTAGAAAAGAGAAACAAGAGCCGTGCAGCGTTTGCTAGGAATGCCGCGCACACACACACACACACACACACACACACACCCAATCACGTGAAGCCTCAGTCGGAGTGACTGGATATTTCCACTTAGACCAAGCAAAAATGTTCGTGATCTTCCTTTTTACTCCGCCCCCACCGTGGCCTTGGGACTTGGCCGGTTTTGAGTGGTTTGCTGAGGGTGGTGAGCGGCTGACCCTCCCCAGGGAGGGCTGGGGGGAGGGGGGCGGCCCGCAGCGCCGGCAAGGCACCTGTCCCTGTGAGGCGGGCCTCCGTCCACCGCCTGCCTCCTCCCCAGCCCTCAGCGCACGCGATTTTCAGGACGGGCCTCCCTCGTTGGGGGCACCTCCCGTCATTCCTCGGTCGCTCGGAATTTGTGTGTGTGTGTGTGTTTTTCTAACCACGAGGTGCCTTTAGCAGTTTTGAAGCTTCCAATGCTGTAAAACGAATGAGAACTCTTTCAGATGATTTTCATGGTCGGGGAAGCATTTGGCCTGTGTGGTGTCTCCCTTTCTGCCCCAGTCTCACACCTGATCCATCATTACCTTTCCCTTGTTGGAGAGGAAGGAAGATAGGTGTCCGTGTATTCTGGGTGTGGGAAATCGAGCAAACGTGCTTCCTTCCCCCTCTGCCTCTTCACCCGCACACACACCCAACACGGATCTGTTGTTTCTGGAGGAATCTCGGTACAATGTACCTATGGGGCCGAGCTGTTTGGTGGCCCCCAGCCTGCACCCAGACAGACAGGCTGCAACTCTCTGGGGCGCTGCTCAAGTTTCCGAAAATAGTGCTGCTCTCAGCAAGGGTTCGGGGCAGGGAACGAGGAGGCCCAGCTCCCTGGGAGACCACAGGCGGATCCCTCATGGTCGGGGGTGATTGCCATCTAGGAGGAGACTCAGGTCTCCGAGGCGGTGACTGGGGTCTAATAAGCCTGAGGGGCTTAGAGCCAGGCGACGCAAGCGGCGGCCTTAAAACCTTGTTCCCAGGGTCCACTTTTGTTCTAGTCCCTCTTCCTTCTTACCCCGTTCAAATAGCCGAATTAAAGAACTGCCTGACCAAGTTCAAACAGGCTGGTCGTTTCGGTTTTGAAACTTTTAAGACGTGAACGTCTACTTCCCATTCACGCTTATTTTTTCCCTGTGTTCTGGAACTTTGTTTTCCTAAGAATTTTTTTTAATCCATTCTGTTAAACAAGAAACTTTTAGTGGTATAAGGAAACAGCCATGCACAAATGATCCTGAACCGGGCTTTCAGTCATCTGAGGAGCCATCTGTCCGGGGTGCTGGGGACACGGGTGTCGCGGCTGTGCGGGGGAGCCTGGAGGGTCCGCAGCCGCCTTCCAGCCCCCGCCGGCCCCCGGGGACAGCTGGCTTTGTCCCGCAGCCAATGGGACTCTGTGCGCATTTGAGCACATAATGAGCGCACTCTGATGACAGCGGCAGCTGATGACATCACGGGCCTCTCCTGGCCTCTCTTCCCAGTTGCCTAATGGGGTTGTCTTGGTACCCTCAGCCCGAGAATTCATGGCCCTGGGTTTGTAAATGGCTTTGAACTAAAGGTACAGATTCCAGAGGCGGCCACGTGTGGCCCCGCCCCGCAGGGGACCCTAGAAACACACACGGGGGAGGACGGCTCCAGGCTGGGCCACGGCTCCGAGGGGGCTTGTGGGATGAGGAGGCCCCGCCCGGAGTGTGAGGCCAGCAACCGGGAACGAGGACGAGGGGCCGGCCCCACGCAACACATGGACGGGGAAAGAGGCCGATTATTCTAGCAAGCCCAAAAGGGGCTGGGCTGTCGTCTGACGAATTAGCCGTGTAGCGCTGTAGCCTGTGCTGAGCCACTTAACGCCACGGCTCGTACATCCTCGTTTAGACCAAGAGCCCTGGAGCCGCCCCCTGGGTCCTCACTTTCCAGACTCGACCTCCCCTTTCATCCCCTGGCCACCTGCAGAAGCACCTGTCTGCGGTCTCCCTTCTTGCTTTCTGTCTCCCCATTTACCATGGATCGCCTGGTTCCTACTAAGTTGTTAATGGCTGGCTAGTTTAGTGAGTTTTTATCCAAGAGAAACCTTCATTGTTAAGGGGAACTCTGGGAGGAAGATAAGATCTTTCAGTCCAGAGGAAGGATCTCTCCCTCCTTCCCTCCTTCCCTCCCTGTCTGTCTCTCGTGGGGGTGGGGGCCCTGTGGGCATGCTGCACTGGGGTCCTCTGGTGACCTCGGCCCACTGCAGGATGTGGGCATGTCTGGTGCCCCCGTAGATCCTGAACCCCCCCCCCAGTCAGTCACAGTGGCCAAACGGTGCCCCTGGGGCGTCGCTCAGGGCCTGAGTCCGGCTCTGACCTGCCACTGTCCCTCCCAGTGGGAAGTGTGGCCTTCAGAGTGTGTGGTGTCTCCCCCAGCTGGCTGCTGCCGGGGCTGGTGGGGAGGAGCTGGGTGGGACCCCACTTCCATGCACAGGGGCCTCCCTCTTTTAAAGACCCGTCCTATCCGGAGACAACTGAATTGCAGGGGTGCAGTGGTATGACGAGTTAACTTACTGAAATGTAATTTAACAACAGTGATTTCAGCATGAGCGAGCGAGTGCCCCTGGGTGGTCTGAAGACCACCTGGAAGGAGACTGCTTTCATTATTGCCCCTCTAAAGTCAGGGGCTGAGAAGCAGAGACCCCCTCTGACACGGTTTGATAGACAATACTAGGCTCAGACCCGTGCCTCCGCCCCAGAGCCAGGAGGAAAGTGACATTCCCACGGTCGCTCGGTCGCTGGCTTTGCTTAGGAGGAGAAATAAGCCCTCATTCTCTGTCCCCCAAATCTCTGCTCCATCCCCCAGACCCTCTTACCTACGGCTCTTTAAACACCTGATGAGTAGGTCAGCCCACATACTAAGCTGGGAACATTTAGACTCCGAAGTCTTCTCTCCTGAGACACTCCTTAAAAAGCCTAAATGCAGACAATTGTGTCCCACACTCTGGCCTCCCACCTGCTCTGTGGACTTCTTGGAAGATTCAAAGAACTAATGGAATCAGGGCTTGCGAAAGGTGAGCGTTCGGGAATTCCTCCGTGCAGTCGGGCTGCACTGGGTGTCAGCCGTGCCTTATTCTGCTCCTGCAGCACATGGCGGGCACCCCCACGCCTTGGCCTCCTCTCTGGTCCCCACAGAGCACCAGACATGAGGCCACATCACAATGAGCCCCCAGCAGTCACTGGGAGGCCCGAGGCAGAGTTGAGTGGGCCCGGGGCTTGTCCAAAGCAGGGAGCCTTGCCTCTCCCCAGATGCCCACCTCCCTGCTCACAGCACCCCACTCTTGTAGGACCTACCTCCCTGCCTCGAAGCCACACCTCTCAGCCCAGCACTTCTGCCTGGAGACTTGAAACCCCCGTGTGGCATAAAGAAAACTAAGCGAGGCGGCCAGCCAGCTCACCGTCCGTTTGAAACCGTGCGGGCAGCTGGGCAAGCATCCCACAGGCAGGAGGGTGGCCGGGGAGAGGACAGGAGCTCGCTCCCCCCTTTTTCAAGTCATGAGGGGCTCGGCCTGGAGCCTGCGGACGTTCATGAGGATACCCCTGTGTGTGACACTATTTCCCAAAATCAAAAGCCCCTTCACTGTTTCTTGCAGCTCGGAATGAACAGGAGGAACAAGAGGAGAAGAGAGAGATCAAGAGGAGGTTAACTCGAAAGGTGAGCAGCTTCTCCAGATGGGAGCTGGGACAGAGGCCGGGCCGCCCGCTGCTCCAGTGCCCTCCGTGGGCCCCGGTGGCCTTGCAGCTGCCTGGCCCTGGCCCGCTGGAAGCTCTCTCGGGGGTCCTGCTCCTCAGGCACGAGAGCGAGCGGCTCTCTGGACTCGGCAGGACCTCTCCTGGGGACGGTGGTCAGCTCAGTTTCATGACCCACAGTCCCTCCGGCTGGTGACATTCTGTCGCCTGATTTGGGGACACCCACCCACCCCAAGCAACTTGACGGCAGATGCATTATATTTTCAATCACAGTGAATATTCTTTAAAAATTCACCAGATTCACTAAAAATTCACCTCGCCAAGCCTTGGAAATTCATCGTCAAAATCAGTAGTTCAAATATAATGCAGTTTTGTGCTGTGACCCTGGGGGAGTAAGTTTCCCTCGCCTCCCTGGATACTATTCCTTACCTATTAACTGAGAACTGACTGTATTATTGCCAAATCCAATTTGAATTACTGATTAGGAAAAAGCCCAAAATACTGATAAATTTACTGAAGGTGTTTGAAAAGCACTTAAAGTCATAAAGCTAGAATGTTTACGTATTTTAACCCCAAAGATGGATGGCGTGGCAATGCAGAGTAGACCCAAATGGATCTAATTCTCTGTGAGTGGCCTAATGACAGACTCTTATTGGAGGCTTTTCTTGGATGATGTGGACAAGTATTAATTAATTGATAGCACACAAGAAATAATACTGTATTCTCTCTGACTACAGTGTTTGTAATCAGCCTCCTACAGTGACCATCTTGAAAGAAAGATACTCAAATCTTAGAGACAGTTAAGAGACCCATTAAAATTAATTTTTAAAGGTTTATTAATGGATTTCTCCCCCTAGAAATATTATGTAAAAGAAGAAATTCAGAGGTCCTAAAACCGCACACCAGTTATAAGGGTGCTGATTTGTGTCTCTTGGGCTTTCTCTCCCTTGGAGCGTCCCAGACAGCTGGTGACAAGCAGGTGCCGCCCCAGTTATGCCTGAAGGGCCGGATGACGGGCTGGCGGCCCCCTTGTGGGGACCTCACGGGAGAGCTAAGTGGCCCCACTTCATCCCAGTGCCCTCACCCAAGTCACGGTCTGCTTCTCTAAGTCCCTCAGAGCAGCCAGTCTTTGCACGCAGGGCATCCCTCTTCCCAGCCTAAGTAGTGTGGGGGCCTGGGGAAGAGGCACGGGCTTGTTTTACGTGTGTCCTTGAAATGACAGGCTATCCAGAGAGGCTGGTGACAACCCCTCCTTTCTGACACAGAAAGGTCTAGACTTAGGAAAAAAAAAAATTTAGATTGAATTTTCATCAGGTTCATTGGGGTTGATTGCTGGGCCCAGAAATTCTCCTAAATTTGAGGGGTTTCTTGCTAAAAACTTGTAATAGGACAATATGGCAGCATACATTTCGTTCTTACGGAAACTCAGCTGATGGCATCATTTGGCAGCAGGGCAGGGAGGGGGTTCCCGCCCCCCCCCATCTCCCTGAGGGTGGGTGCTGCTAGGGATAGGTGCCCCCAGAGAGCCCCTCGTTTTTGCAGGGCTCCGAGACAGGAGGACTGGCTCCTCTTCCTCCCCAGTAGGAACACTGCCGGCGAAATTCAGCGCCTGCCCTCCCCTGGCTTGGGGACTGGGACGTAATGAGTTTCAGGGCAGGGAGAACTGTTCTTAAGGGCGAGGCTGGAAGGACCTTTCAGCTGTGTTTCTGCCACAGAGATGGGAGCCTGGCAGCAGGTAAGGGATTCCGTGTGGCCTCGGGGCCCTGAGCGGTTCCTTCCCTCTGGAGCCTTGAGCGCAGGAGACCGGATGCCAGTGGTGGTAGCTGCTTTTCGGTTATAGCTGCCTGAGGAGTTCTTCAGTACAGTTCCTTTTACTTTTAATGTGCTCATGAGAAAAATGAACCCCAGGAGCTGATGCTGATAGCAGCAGACCAGTCTTTCTCTTCAGCCAAATTGAGAAAAATGATATGTTCCATCTTTTAAGAAATGCCGGCCTCCCCCTTTCAAAAAAAAAAAAAAATGCTAGGTCACTGGATGGATGGGAAGAAGGAAGGAGGGAGGGAAAGACGGAGGGGAGCAGGGGACATGCACTTGGGTCAAGTTGTATTCATAGTGGGATTTGGGGCTCAAGTAACTTACTCTTCAGTATTCGGTTGCAAATGGTATTTCTGCCGTAGATGAAACCGTAAGGCTACCAGCCCCTGCTCGCTACCCTTTCTGCCAGCCCACCAGCCCAGAAACCTGGCTTTGGCCACAAAGATCATTTCCTCACCCTCTGAGGAGGGACCCCAGGTTCATGCGCCCCAAGAGCTACATCGGCCACTAGCCAGAGGCCCCTCTGGGCACAAGGAGCCAGGGCACGAGCCTGTGCTCCCAGGGGAGCGTCCCGGGGGGCACTGGTTAGTGGCTTCCACGCTGCCTGAGACACTGCCCCTGGAGGAAGTTGGTGCCTTCCTCACTCCCTCCCTCCCTCGGAGCGCCTTACTGATTTGAGAGACGCTGTCTAGTCTCCATGGGATTCAGGCATGAAAAAATAGTCCCTGACCTTTAGATCTAACATTTCGTTTTCTGTTCACTCCGGACTCTGCCATCAAGTCTATTAGTAAAGTATCCAGGTCACGATTTCCAGAAATAACAGCTAGAAATTCTAGGCTTAGCCTTGCTCTGGTCATGGTGCACTTAGAAATTCACACTGTTTGTCCAGCACCCTGTGGTAAATCTTGCCAGTCCTAAGAAATACTAGGGATTTCGAGTGGGAGTCCTTACATAGCGGGGGGATATGGAAACAGTACATGTTCGTATGTCCTTTCATGACAGTGCAAAAGCTCCCTGAACTCACATTTTAGACAACACATTTTCGAGTCAGGACGGGCTGCCGCTTTCGTTCACAGCAACCCATAAAGCCTGGGGGACCTGTGGTTTCCTGCGACAGGCCCGCACTGCTGCCAGAGGGCCTGTCCCAGGAAAGCCAGGGCTGCCTCGGCGGAGACTGGAACTGCTTCGATGGGAAGCTGCACGTTATCTGGGCAAACGGGCCGGTGCCACAGCCCACGGGGCCTCTGCTCCCCAGACCTCCCCACCGCTGGCCAGCAGGGAGCTGCCGGCTGCTCTGGTCTTACCTGGAGCCTCGCAGTACCAGCTGCACTCTGCCGGTTACCAGCGGGCCGTCCTGTGACTGGGCTTGTCTGCGGCCGGCCAGCTGGCAGCAAGCTGGGGGGCACTCTGGAGCAGCCGGGGGTCTAGGGCAGCTGCAGGAAACAGAGCGAAAACAGCCGGGGTGCTTTGGAGTCCCTTGTGTGCGTGGGATTGATAGGCCTTTGCGGTGAGATTGTTATCTGCCTGCATTTTCTATTAATAGAAGTAAATACAGTCTAGGGCTTAGAGGAAATATTGCTTTTAAATAACATCGGTTAAACCTGAATGGACAGCCTCCTAAAGAAATAAACCTAGAGGCAGGAAATGATCATAGAAACGTCAGCCTTGTGCTGTTCAAGTACAAAGGAAGGGTGTAGTGACTAGGACGGGGAGGCGGTTAAGTCACTATGAGCTCCCCTCCTACCTGTCGCACCCCTTCCCCGCAGACCCATCCCGTGGGCCTGTCCCCCGGCTTCCCTGGCGCAGAGCCAGCCTCGCTCCGCATGTGTGGACCGGCTTTTTATCTGAACTTCTGGAGGAGCAGGGTCCCCTCGGACCTCCTGCATCATTCCTGCATCCCCCTGAACTTGCCTGTTGTTTGCACACACACCTTTCCTAAAACACACACACGTGTGTAAAATGACTTACAAACCCATCCTGCAGAGCACACTCCATTTGACACATGGTCATGGATTTACAAAACCAAAATGAGACAAAAGTGTGGTGTCAGGTGCCTGTCACCCGCTGAGAGAAGGGGCACAGGTGTGGGAAAACCCACACCCGCACAGACGGACGCGCGGCTCGTAGGGAGGCTCTGCGCGGTCGTTAAGGCGGAGACAGCCTGGCTGTCTATCCGGATGAGCCGGTAGATAGCTGCGGGGATAGTAACGCTGTGTCTGTCCTGGAGTTCTGGAAAAGGCCCAGGTCCAGGAGTCAGAGGCCCTAGCTCCCCAGCCGGGGCCGTCCCTCCCTCCCTCTCGTTGGGACGCGTTGGCGGCCTCTCCTCGTCCCCACCTGGAAGCTCGCGGACTGACCGGCGTCTCACCTGCGCTCCCTCCCTGCAGCTCAGCCAAAGACCCACGGTGGAAGAACTTAGAGAAAGAAAGATCCTCATCCGTTTCAGCGACTACGTGGAGGTGGCTGACGCTCAGGACTATGACCGCAGGGCCGACAAGCCGTGGACCCGCCTCACCGCTGCGGACAAAGTAAGCAGGGGGGCGGGGGGGGGGGGCCTCGGTGCAACAGCGCTGAGCAGCGGCTGCTGCGTCCCGCCTCCGCCCCCAGGCCGCCTCTGCAGAGAGGTCGCCCAGCTGGCTCTTCACCGCCCTCGCGAAGGCCCACGCAGTCACATAAAATCAGGCTGCACAGCAGCGGGAGGAGAGAGAGCATGGGAGGCTGGGCCCAGAGGGGTCCACGAGCGCCGGGCTGCAGGCTCCGTGCAGACCTTCGGGGAAGAGGACGCTGTCCCCTTCACCCGGGAGGATTCACACAACCAAAAGAGACAAACTCACTGTGTCTGCAGTTCTTATAACCTGATGGTAGACGAGAAGCATCACAGAGAGGGCGAAACCTGCCTCACTACACCAGCCCCTCATCCGTTTGGAAAACAATGATCTGAAGTTGAGCTTGTTTTCTAGGAAATGCCGGGAGGCAAAAGAAGGGAGGCAAAAAGATGCATCGTTCTTGAGGCGTCTGGGAGGCTGTCGGTTAGGTGTCTGACTCTTAGCTCAGGTCTTGATCTCGGGGTAGTGGGTGTGGGCCCTGCACTGGGCTCCACGCTGGGAGGGAGACCTCGTTCTTACCCGTCCGCTAGACCCTGTAGCAGGCCGAACCTCTGCTACAGAATCCTTTGAGACTCTAGTCCAATCATCAAGAGGGACTGGGGAGCTCAGGGCCTTTAAAAAAAAAATGTCTAAATTAATGACTACATCCAATGTGCAGGTGACATTGGGGAGACACTGGGACCTTCTCTTGAAGAGTCCTGCCATCACCCCATGAATTCCCAGGGCCAGTGGCTTTCTTATAAAAGTGGCGAGGTCATCTGCAGCGAGACTCTGGTCTGACCAATCTCAGGGAGCGTGAACGCAGGGAAGCTGCTACACTTGGGTGGGAATGATGGGATCAGAGGCAGACTTTCCAGAAGGGCTTCCCGCATGGTGGGTCCACCACACAGGTCCTGATGAATGGAAGCCTCTGCCCTCCTTTTAAACATAGCACTCCTCTCTTCCCTGTGCAGCCATCTGTGGAGAGTGACCCCAGGGACTGGCCCCACTGTCTACTAGTCACACACACAGACCCCAAAGACCCAGTCCCCAGGCAGTTGTGTCATGTAAATGGGAATGGAGGAAGGGGCCTTGGTCCTTTAGTTCACATTCTGACTGCAGCATGCTTGCTGACCGAGGATGGGGATCAGCAGAAGTTGAGGGAAAGTACAGCATGTCTCCACACACGCGCGCTGAAGTTGTGCGTAGCAGGCAGGGAGGGAACTTTCTAGTTCCTCACAGGCTGCTTCGGCAGAACAGGAAGTGGTGCCGAGGTTGATAAACAGGCACTTTGGGCGTTTTCTGCGGGGGAGCCCCGCTGATTCTACCTAAAGAATTTCAGCCCCTGGGGAAGAAGTGAGATTTTCTCCAGTGCCAGAACTTCTGTCCCACTCCCTCCTCACCAGTCCTGGCAGTCTGATGCCCGGCCCTCCCCTCCACCGCAGCTCATCCCTGTGGGCAGTGCTGGAAGGAGGAGGCCTTTCACACATAGCCCATGGCCTTGATGGATAGATCATAGATCACCTCAGAGTCAACAGAGCTATAAACGAGTGAGGGCTTTATAAATCTAAGGGGGGGGGTGATCACCCATTCCCTTACTTTGATTGAGGAATTTGACCCACACCTTCTAGAAGTATCCACCTGGAGGCATCACCATGCTTGTGGGCAGCTAAGGAAGATGAGAGGTTGACATTTAAATGTGCCCTCAAGACCCCAGGAGTGTGGGGCAGATCTGCATGGGCTCTGGCTCCCTAGATGGCCACACTCCATGAAGAGAGGAAGACGACACTTTGGGCAATATGCCAGATCTCGCCATTTGCAATTTACATTTTAGCAGGAGGGGGATTCTTAGTAGGTTCTGGGTGATTTTTTTCCCTCGCAGTGAAAGAATTCATTTTCCGTACTTTGTCATATGGCTTTGTCAAAGAAAACAGAAACAAAAGGTGAACTCCCTCCGTCTGCCTCTTCCGCGTACTCACGGGCTTCTCTTCATTCCAGGCTGCCATTCGAAAGGAGCTCAATGAATTTAAAAGCACTGAAATGGAAGTTCATGAATTGAGTAGACATTTAACAAGGTTAGTGTATCAAGGGGTTCTTTTCCCCTTTTTTCCGCTCACACTGTAATATTTGCTTCCAGACGAAAACTCTCCCACCTGTGGCTAGGTCGCAGGTGGTGTGGCAGGTGTGCTGGGGGAGAAGGTGAAAGGTCAGCATGAAGATCCCCTGCGGTGACTGAGGCTTGGGGAGGAAGCACCACAGCCCAGGCTAAAAGGGTCTTCTGAAAGCCCTAGTGTTTAAATTATCCAAACAGAAGATCTGATTCAAGATCTGATAAGTGCCGACCACCAATAATGCCAGAGTGGGTTTTTATGGAAACTTAAGCTGAGAAGAAAAGACCGTTGACAGTTTATAACCAGTCAGGCCAAGCCAAACCTAGGCCAAAATACCAAATCCACGTGGCGCTTCCGAGGTGGGTTCGCCCCTGTGATTCCGTGTCCCCGTGGCCACCTTTGGAGAAATTGAAGCGCAGAGAGATTTGAGGGCCTGATGGAAGGTCCCGTGGCTGGCTAGCGACAGAGTCATCGACTTAATTCTTGTGACTCGTACTAAACAGTAACCATTTTAGAGAACCAGGACGTACCGGCTCTGTGGGGCTTGGCCTCAGAGACGCAGGTTGGGCGCTCCCCCTGGCTGCGGCGTCCAGGCCGAGAGCCGGCAGGGCTGTCCAGGGTGGCCCCCGGCAGCTCCAGAGTAAGCCACTCCAGAATCGAAGGTAAATCCCGTGGGGCTGGAGGACAGGGAGCGCTGTGGGCCTGTGCCTTCGGTTCAGCCCAGCACTCGTCAGCAACAGGGCATCTGGCACCTTTAAGAGCCCCCGGTCCTGATGTGATTATTTGTTTTCCTAGGTTTCACCGACCTTAACAGTCAAATTCCTCTTGAGTGCTATGCTGTCTTCAAAACATAAATTTATAAGAACCATAAGTGCTGGTATTTATTCACTTCCCCATTATGATGTAAATCTTCTGAACTGCCTTTTTTTAAAAAGAAGAAGAAGAGAAATAAAAGGAGACATGATCACGATTCTCTTTGCGAAAACGCGACGGTCACCGCTCCACGGCCAGAGCTGCTGGCGCTGCCGCGGACGCCGAGGGCACCGGCGGGCCGGACGGAAGACGCCCCGGCGCCCAGAGTGGCCTGGGCCTCTCCAGCCAGGCCCGGCAGGCCAGCCTGCCTTAGGCTCATTGAGGCCCCAGCGAACCTCTCCCCTAAAGTGTGTGTCACCTGGGTCCAAAGAAACCGAGGCGGTGGGTCTGGCCTGGAATGGACTGTGCAAAGCAAATGGTCGGGTGGGCCTTCTAGACTTGGCCAGACACACTGGCTGTAGGTGTGGCGTCCGGCTCAGGGGCCTCTGAGGAGGACGCTGAGAGGGAGCACTGTCCTCGGTTGCCCCTGCCCTTGCTCTCCCTTCAGCCGTCGTCCATATGGTGAACAGGAAGGAAGATGCTTTTCTGGGGGAGCCTGTGGTTGACCGTCGGCCCTGACCTGTGTGTGCTCCAGGTGTGGAAGGCCGGCCCCGAGCGCCTGTCCTGCCCCCGCGGACGGAGCTGAGCTGCCTTCCAGGGAGCTCTGGTGTAGGAGGGGAAAGCAGTCATTTGCTCGGTTCAAAAGAATCGACCCATGTGGGTCAGAAAAGCCAAATGCCATGGGGGATCTTACGCACACGGCCACTGCCGTGGTAATCCTGTGGCGTTGGTGCGTCTGAGCGTAAGGACCCTGTTGAGGACAGAAAGGCTGGGGTAAGGACACTGCTTGGCTGCTGTTCATTTTCTCCACGCACCCCGGGGCCGGTGACCGTGCGGCCTGGAAGCTGAAAACAGCCTCTCAGTTTAGGACCAATGCATGCAAGCCAGAGACCAGTCCCTGGCAGACTGGCCGTCCGGTCACGGAAGGACTGGTACTCAGAACCACTTGATGGCCTTCTAGTCTCCTTTCTTTGCACTGAAGAGTTGCTGTGGAGGAGCTTCAGGGTTCGGCAGATGCCGGAATCGTGCAAACACCAGCCGCGCCTGCCCACGCTGTACCTTCCCGCTCCTAGCCGGAGAGACGCCTTCCTCTCCCTCGTGGTGCTGGTAAGGCCGATCGAAGGGGTCTCTCTCCCTGTCCCATTCACTTGGGACCCCAGAAAGGCAGTGTTCTTTTGACGGAGGGACACCAAGGACAGGATGTGCAGGGAGAGGAAGGACAGCCCCCAAACCCTAACGACTATCTTAACAAGACCCCTTGCAGCTTCCTTGGTTTTCCTAACTACCAGAGCTCGTAGGGCCCTCAGTCCCGCCACTCTGCCTGGCCTTCTGGAGCCGTCGCACGGTTACTGCCGTTTCTCCAGGTAATGGCTCGCTCCCCGCCACCACGCGCCCGAGAGTTAGAAGGTGCCAGACTGGCCTTCACAAAAAGGAGTTCCCCAGTTCCCACCCCAAAACGTGCGGGCAGCGTTAACTCCGGGGACGCACACCCACACGGAGGCCGTGTCATTTCCGCAGGCCTTCACGGCCCCTCCAGCCAGCACTAAGGCAGGAGCTGCGCCGGTTTTGGGGGGAGCGCAGGGCAGTTCTTGAGGCGGCGCCCACGAGCCTTTGCAGAGCCGAGCCCGCCGCTGCCCCGCCCCACGAGGGCGCCGTCACTAGATGCTTTTCTCTTTGAATGTGGAATCTGAATAGTTAACTGCCGTGGGAAGGTATTGTTCAGGGAAAACATGGTCGGGATCTTACTGTGGCTGTAAACACAGTCTTCCCGAAAGGCTTACTGACGTTTGAATGTGCTAATGGTAGGACGAAAGAGGTCGGGCTCTTTCGTTGGACTTTTTGACGGCAGGCATGTGTTCCAGGCAAAGGTGCCTGCCTTGCCAGGATTCTGGAACTCCCAGCTGGCCTCGTGCGGCTCCCAGGGCTCTGGTGTGATGGTCGGGCCTTGCCCGGGCCCAGGAGCGAGTCCAGAGAGAACGCCTTCCGTGGCCTGGACTCCTCCTTTGAAGGCCAACGGCTTCTCTGCTGGCTTCTCGGGCCTCTGAGGCCCTGGGAACGTGACGTCCAAATCGGTTTCCCTGCAGCCAGCCAGCCAGCCGCCCAGATATCCTGCCCGAAGTGCCCGACTGTGGCAGTCCGCCCTGAGCACGGGAGGCAGGGAGCACAATTTCCACTTCTTGCAGAGCGCCCTTTCTGAGAAGTCAGTTGCAGGAATTAGGGGTGAACTTCCCGTGCCCGAGATGGCACTCACCATCCAGGTGGGCTAGCTCAGCCCAGTTTAGGGGGCTCAGCACCCTCAGTGGACCACAGCATGGGGCCTCTGCTTTTTCCTTCCGTGAAATCTTGAGGTCTTTATAGAAATCTATCCAAATTTTTTTTTGCCATATTATTAGGACAACTGGAAGATGTTACTTAAAAAAAATAAAAAGGTGAGACAGGCTAGGCGGTTTACGATGCGTTCCTTTTCTGAAAAAGCCGCAGTTCTCAAAGGTCCTGTGCATATGCATTCGGATTAGCGTGAGAGGAGAAATGTGAAATTCCTCAAATCTAAGGTTTCCCTCTCAAAATCAGACATTGCCCCAACCTCCCCCCACCACCTGTGACGGAAGGGACTGCCGTCGGCCTACTTGCTCTTTCAAAATTGCTGATCTGTTCCTCTCCAAAGGCCCTCAAAGCCCTGTGAGACTTTTAAAACTTCAGCCTTTATGTCAAATTAGAGAAACCAAACAACGTGATGGTAGATGTGATAAAAGCCTGAGTTTATTTTTCTCCCGCTTATGAACGTGTATTTATATTTGCCGAATGAATATCGTGGTGTGTGCTTCGATGAATGGGATGTCAGGCTCTCCCTGTGCACAGCGGTGGGTGGAGGTCACCTTAGATGACTTTTCTTCCCATCTGTCTGTTAATCCCCAAACCAGTAGCTTTTCCAGTTGCTTCCCGGGTGTCTGTACATAGTTTGTCTTTGTATCGGAGCGCTCTCCTGTGTTCTAATTTAACAGATGATGGCTGTATGAGGAAGACAATGTAAATAGAATACAAATTAAACTGGATCTCTATGGCCTAGGTTTTGTACATACAGAAACTGCATGGTATTTAAATTATTGTTTGTCTCTGATGATGTATGCAGTTTCTTTAAAAACAAACCAAAAAAAAAAAGTCTAAAAAAAACCATTTCCTTGACTCTTGTGTATTTTATCCCCGCTGAAAACAGTCTGGCTGAGGACAGGGTTTGGGAGGAAGGCAGGTCAGCTCATCAGCAAACAGTAGGAGTTATGGAGACAGAAAACCACCTCATGTATCAGGTATTATTGGGGGGAAGGATGGCTGCACATAAATTAGCTTTCTAGGACTTTCGAAAATGTAGCGGCCAACCACCTGTCCTTGAATAATCTGGGAATAATGAATATAAATTACCTTGTTAAATCCGTCCGAGTCATCTCTTTAATATCCCGTATCAGCTGGCTGTACAGCAGCAGTGGGCGTCACTGCCCCAAAGCAAAGGCCCCAAACTACTTTGCTTTTGAGGACTTACCTCTGTCTCCAGGAGAAGTCTTGAGTATTTGCCCTGGAAAGCTAAGAATGCAACTTAACTTTCTGGTCCTAACTTGTCTTTTCGAAGGTTCTGGGGGGAGCAAGAGGGGCTTCAGTGCTTGCTGGCTGCGTTGTAGGTGGGTGAGGTTACTGGCCGTCTTCTGCTGGGTCAGGCCGTGGAAGCAGGTGGCTGTGGGGAAGCAGGGCCGACGGCGGTCCTGCCCCCCCGTGCCGTTCCTAGGAATCACGATGGAGGTCCTGACGCGCAGCTGTCAACTCAGGAAGTCTGGTGGGCCTGCGGTCTCTGCGTGTCTAGCTAGCGCTCAGGCCACGCTGGCGCTGCCGGTCCAGAAGGCCTGCTGCTCAGTAGCAGGGGTGGGAGGACAAAGGAGCTGCTTTGCCTTCACCTGGGAGTCTGCGGCCGCAGATCGGAGTGAGCACAGGCGCTGCTCGTTCCCGTGCTGAGCAGCGGCCACAAGCCCCCGTTGGCAGTTACCTTGTGCCGCGCCGCGTCAGAGGATACACGCTCTCACCTGTGCTGGCGGAGGGGCTCCTGGAGCAGGACTAGCGACAGCAGAGTGGGCGAGTGGCTACAGAAAGGTTTCCAGGTTTCAGGCTGAGCGCTTCGCCCCCATGCTGCCCTCTGCTCACCCGCAGAGCAGAACAGGACTTTAATACATCTCAGCGGCAGAACAGGCTACAGATACCCAGGGGAGTGACAGAACTCTAAAGAAAAGACTCGGCCCTGCAAGAGGGAAGGAAACTGACCATCATCCCGAGGGAGCCCTTTCCAAAGTAAACAAAGGTCATGGCTACCCATCCCCAATAGGTAGAGGCGGCCAGTGTGTCCGTCTGTCAGATCTGTTTCGTCATCCTAGGACAGACAAGCGGTGGCTGTGTCACAACAAAAATTTGACCGAGTCACTTCTCTGGGCCTCAACTTTCTCACCTGGCAAATGGGAACACAGATGTCCTGGCTAGCCTTTGGGGCATCAGCTTTCTAGGACTTGGACTTAACTGAATTGTAAGACACTAAGCCCTTAGGAAAGAGTAAGCTTTAGAGGAGTCCTGCCAGGGCAATCTTTAGGAGAACAGTTTGGATTCCTCTCCTTCAGACCAGCCGCAAGTCTGACATGCATGCCTGCTACCCCTCCTTGCCTTAGATGGCCCTCTTGGAGGGCTCGTTGGCAGTGGGCTCTGCCTCCTCTCGCATGTGCCTTCGTGGGGGCTCATCCTGAGGCTGCCATCAACCAGACTACCCTATGCTGTCCTGCCTTCCCCCTTCCTCTGGGCAAAGCACCCCGGGGGGCCTGTGGACCTTGAGCAGTGATGCTTAGGTTGTCCTCTACAGCACCCCACCTTTGGGGCTGCATCAGGGATGAGCTTATACCTGACAAGTAAGCAAAAGGAAAGGTTTAACACCAGAAACACTCTCTAACTGGCTCTCTTCACATCCTTAGCACTCCCCTGGCCTCAGATGAACCACATATCTATAGCTACAGCTCAGATCTACCCTGAGCTCCTGGCCTGGGTTTCCAAATGGCACAAAGCAGCAGTACAGCATAGATGTTAGGGACATACGGTGCTGCTGTAGCAGAACACCCTGGGACCTCCCGGCCCATCAGGTCACACCCTGTATGGAGCCCCCGAGGACCCTCAGGCTGTGCCTGCCTTGGCTAGGGCACCCCCCATGCAAAGCACTCTGGGACTCTTCAGCCCACATCCCACTGCAAGCTTCAGCTGCTCGCCAGAGCACCATCTACATGGAGCACCCCAGCACCCCCTGGTTTGTGCCCACCTTGGCTCCTGCTGCCCCATCAAGGTGCCCCCTGCATGGAACATCATGGGACACCCCAGCTCATGCCCACTTCGGCTCAGGCCATTCCAGCAGGGCAGCTCAAGCACTGTCCTGGGACCCCCCAGCCCATGCCAATCACTGCTCTAGCCAACCAAAGTCACCAGGCACACACATAGTCTACACAGGGGATGACCACACATAAAACCATTTCTTCAAATTGAGGAGAAGTAGCTGCTCCCCATAATTCATATAAACGAACACAAAGTCAAGCAAAATGAGAAGACAGAGAAATATGCTCCAAACAAAAGAACAAGATAAAACCTCAGAAAAAAGAGAAGGAAATGAAACTAATCAATGTACCTGATAACGAGTTTGATGTAATGGTCACTGAGATGCTCACAGGACTGGAAAGAAAAGTGGATGAATTTAGTGAAAACTTCAACAAGGAGAAAGAAAATATGAAAAAGAACCAGAATTGAAGAACACAATAACTGAAATAAAAAACACACTAGAGGGAATCAACAATCGATTAAAGGAGGCAGAACATCAGCAATCTGGAAGACAGGGTGATGAAAAGCACACAAGCTGAACAGCAAAAATAAAGAACTTTAAAATGAGGATAGGCTAGGGGGTCTCTTGGACAACATGTCCAACAAACAAACATTGGCATTACGAGGGTTCCAGAAGGAGGAGGGAAGAGAAAGGGACAGAAAACTTGTTTGAAGGAATAACAGCTGAAAATTTCCCTAAAGTGGGGAAGGAAACAGACCTCCAGATTCAGGAAGCACAGAGAGTTCCAAACAAGATGAACACAAGCAAGTCCATACCACAACACAGAATAATTAAAATGCCAAAGATTAAAAATTAGAGAAATTTAAAAGCAGCAAGAGAGAAGTAACAAGATACGCACAAAGGAAACCCTATATGACTATCTGCTGATCTTTCAGCAGAAAGAAACTTTGCAGGCCAGCAGCGAGTGGCATGATATATTCAAACTGCTAAAAGAAAAAAACCTACAACCAAGAATACTCTACACAGCAAGATTATCATTCAGAGGGGCGCCTGGGTGGCTCAGTCGTTAAGCGTCTGCCTTCGGCTCAGGGCGTGATCACAGGGTCCTGGGATCAAGCCCTGCATCAGGCTCCCTGCTTGGCAGGAAGCCTGCTTCTCCCTCGCACACTCCCCTTTCTTGTGTTCCCTCTCTCACTGGCTCTTTCTTTGTAAAATTAATTAATTAATTAATTAAATCTTTAAAAAAAATAAATCTCTGAAATCTGAAATAAAGCCCCCTGAAACCAATGCTTAAAAAGAAAAAAAAAAAAGATTATCATTCAAAATTGAAGGAGTTTCCCAGACCAAAAAAGAGAAAAAAAAAAAGTTGAAGGAGTTCATCATCACTAAACCAGCCTTATAAGAAATTTTAAAGGAAACTCTTTAAGTGGAAAAGAAAAGGCCATAATTAGAAGAAAATTGTAAAAGGAAAAAACGTCATGAGTAAAAGCAGACATACGGTAAAGGTAGCAGAGCAATCACTGATAAAGCTAGTGTGAAGGTTAAAGACAGAAGTATTAAAATCAATTAACTAAAAAAATTAAGGGTAATCACAAAATTTTAAAAAATGTAAAATACACATACAAACTGTGGAGGAGGGAGTAAAAATACAGTTCTTTTAGAATACATTCAAACTTAAGTGACCACCAACTTACTACAGACTGACATACATTTAGGATGAAGTAGGACTATATGCGAACCATATGTGAGGTTTATATGAACCTTATGGTAACCACACACTAAAAACCTATAATAGATACACAAAAAATAAAGCCAAAGAAAACCAAGCATAACAACAAGAGAATCATCAATCACAAGAGAGCAAGAGAAGAACTACAAAAACATCCAGAAGACAACAAATGGCAACAAATACCTATCAATAATTACTTCAAATGTAAATGGTCTACATGCTCCAATCAAGACACAGAATGGCAGAATGGATGAAAAAACAAGACCCGTCTATATGCTGCCTACAAGAGACATCGGATCCGAAGACACAGACTGAAAGCAAAGGGATGGAAAAAGACATTCTACACAAATGGAAGCGGGGGAAAGAAGGCAGGTAGCAATCCTTATATCAGACAAAATAGACTTTAAACAAAGACTGTAATGAGACAAAGGGCATTATTTCACGATAAGGGGATCAGTCCAGAAAGAGGATATACAACAATTGTGAACATTTACGTACCCAACGCCGGAGCACCTAAATCCATAAAGCAAGTATTAACAAACATAAAGGAAGAAACGGACAGTAATGCAGTAATAGTAGAGGACTTTAACACCTCACTGACGTCAACGGACAGACCATCCAGGTAGAAAATCAGTAAGGGAAGAGTGTCTTTCAACAACACATTTTTTTCAAGTGTACATGGAACTTTCTCTAGGACAGATCACATGTTAGGTCACAAAACAAGTCCCAATAAATTTAATAAGATTGAAATTATATCTTGCACCTTTTCCAACCAGAACAGTATAAAACTAGAAATTGATTACCAAAAAAACCTGGAAAAAAACACAAACATGGAGGCTAAACAACATGCTACTAAGTGGGTCAATGAAGACATGAAAGAGGAAATAAAATACATGGAGACAAATGAAAATGAAAACAACAGTCCAAAATCTTTGGGATGCAGTGAAAACAGATCTAAGAGGAGAATTTGTAGCAGCCTAGGCTTACCTCAAGAAACAAGAAAAATCTTAATCTAAACTTACACCTAAAAGAACTAGAAAAAGAACAAACAAAACCCAAAGTTAGAAGAAGTAAGATCAGAGCAGAAATAAAGACTAAAAAAATAAAAAAGATCAAGGAGATCAAGAGCTGGTTCTTTGGAAAGATAAACAAAATTGATAAACCTTTAGCCAGACTCATCAAAAAAGAGAGAGGACCCAAAATAAATCAGAAATGAAAAAAGACCAACCAACACTACACAAATACAAAGGATTATAAGAGACTACAACAAAACATGATATTTCAGCAAATTGGACAAGCTAGAAGAAATGGATAAACTCCTAGAAATATACAATCTTTCAAAACCAAATGAGGAAGATAGGAAATCTTCATAGAACAGTTACTAGTAACAAAATTAAACTGTAACCAAAAAACTCCAAACAAACAAAAGTCCAGGACCAGATGGATTCACAAGTGAATTCTACAAAACATTTAAAGAATATCTATTCTCTATTCCAAAAACCAGAAGCGAAAGGAGGGGCACATGGGTGAGAGAGTCAGATGCTCAACTGACAAGCTCAGGTCTTAATCTCAGGGTCATGAGTTCAAGCCCCATGTTGGGCTCCATGCCCAGCATGGAGCCTACTTAAAAACGAAAAAAAACAAAAAACAGAAGAGGAAGGAAAGCTTCCAAATACATTCTACAAGGCCAGGATCACCCTGATACCAAAACCAAAGGCACTGTTTAAAAAACAAAACTATAAGCCAACTTCCCTGATGAACATAGCTGTAAAAATCCTAAACAAAATACTAGCAAACCACATAAACAACATATGAAAAAAATCATTCACCATGATCAAGTGGGATTTACTCCGGGGATACGAACATGGCTCAATATTTGCAAGTCGATCAGTATGATACACCACATCAGCAAAACGAAGGATAAAAAGTATATGATCATCTCAATAGATGCAGAAAAAGCACCTGACAAAATTCAACATCAATTCATGATAAAAAGAAAAAACTCTCAACAAAGTGCATTTAGAGAGAACATACTTCAATACAATAAAGGCCACATATGACAAACCCACCACTAACATCATACACAATGGTGAAAAACAGGGAGCTTTTCCTCTAAGATCAGGAACAAGACAAGGACGCCCACTCTCACCACTTTTATTCAACACAGTACTAGAAGTCCTAGCCAGGGAATCAGACAAGAAATAAAAAGTATCCAAATTAGTAAGGAAGAAATAAAACTGGCACTATTTGCAGATGATATACTATATACAGAAAACCCTACAGACTCTACCGAAAACTATAAAGCCAAGGAAAAGCACACAAGCACACAATTCAGTAAAAGCACACAAATTCAGTAAAATTGCAGGATACAAAAATACAGAAATTTGTTGCCTTTCTATATACACTAAAAATGAAGTGGTAGAAATTTAAAAAGGTATTCCATTGGGGCACCTGGGTGGCTCAGTTAAGTGTCCAACTCTTGATTTCAGCTCAGGTCATGATTTCAGGGTCATGGGATCGAGCCCCGCATCAGCCTCCACGCTCAGTGCGGAGTCTGCTCCAGATTCTCTCACCCTCTGCTCCTCTGCTTATGCTCACTCGTGCTCTCTAAAATAAATGAAAAGCAATTCCATTTACAATTTTACCAAAAAGAATAAAGTGCCTAGGAATAAAGTTAACCAAAGAGGTGTACTCTTAAACTATAAAACACTGGTGAAAGAAACTAAAGAAGACACAAATAAATGGAAAGACATACCATGCTCGTGGATTAAGAGAGTATTGTTAAAATGTCCATACCACCCAAAACAATATATAGATTCAATGCATCTGGAAAATGCATTGACATCTGGAAAACTGCCAATACTATTTTTCCAGAACTAGAAAAAATAATCCTAAAATGTGTATAGAACCGCAAAGGATCCCGAATAGCCAAAGCAATCCTGACAAAGAACAACATCTGCTACATGCAAAACAATGAAACTGGATCATTTTCTTATACACCATACACAAAAATAAACTCGAAATGGATTAAAGACCTAAATGTAAGGCCTGAAACCATAAAACTCCTAGAGGAAAACAGGCAGTAATCTCTGACATCAGCCTAGCACCATTTTCATAGATAAGTCTTCTTGGGCAAGGGAAACAAAAGCAAAAATAAACTATTGGGACTGCACCAAAATATAAAGTTTTTGCACAGCAAAGAAACATCAACAAAAGAAAAGCGACCTACTGAATGGGAGAAGATATGAGCAAATGATAAATCCAATAAGGGGTTGATATCCAAAATATATAAAGAACTTACATAACACCAAAAAAAAGAGCTTATTAAAAAATAAGCAGAGGGAAAAAAATAATAAGCGGGGGGGGGGCACCTGGGTGGCTTTGTTGGGTAAGTGCCCAACTCTTGATCTCAGCTTAGTCATGATCTTAGGGTCCTGAGATAGAGCCCAGTGTCGGGCTCTGTGCTCAGTGTGGAGTCTGCTTGAGATTCTCTCTCTCCCTCTGCCCCTCCCCCACTTGCTGTCTAATAAATAAATCTTTAAAAAAATAAAATAAGCAGACGATCTGAATAGACATTTTTCCAAAGAAGACATCAAATGTCCAACAGACACATGAGAAAAGGCTCAACATCATTAATCATCAGGAAACAAATCAAAATCACCATGAGATATCACCTCACACTTTTCAGAATGGCTGGAATCAAAAACACAAGAAACGAGTGTTGGTGAGGATGTGGAGACAATGGAACCTTCATGCACTGTCGGTGGGAGTGTAAATTGGGGCAGCCACTGTGGAAAACAGTATGGAGGCTTCTCAAAAATTTTAAAAAATAGAACTACTGTACGATCCAGTAATTCCACTACTGGGTATTTACCCAAAGAAAATGAAAACACTAATTCCAAAAGATACGTGCACCCCCATGTTTACTGCAGCATTTAATAGCCAAGGTGTGGAAGCAAGCCGTGGCCACTGACAGATGAAGGGATAAGGAAAATATGGTATATATGTACAGTGGGGTATTAGCCACAGAAAAGAATGAGACCCTGCCCGTTGCCACAACACGGATGGTCCCAGAGAGTATTATGCTAAGTGAAATTAGTCTGATGGAGAAAGACAAAGACCATAGGATGTCACTTACATGTGGAATCTAAAAAACAAAACAAATGGACAAAAGCAGAAACAGACCCATCAATACAGAGAACACACTGCTGGTTGCTGGAGTGCGTGGGGGGATGGGCAAATAGGTGAAGGGGAGTGGGAGGCACGAGCTTCCCGGTATGGAATGAGTAAGCTGCAGGGATGAAAGCTTCAACACGGGGAATGTAGTCAGTGGTACTATGATGGCGCTGTATGGGGACAGGTGGGGAGCTACACTTGTGGTGAGCACAGCAAAACACACAGACTTAGCCAGTCACCATGTCACACACCCGAAACTAATGCATCATTGTGTGTTGACTACACTTCGATAAAAAAGAAAGAAGAAAAAACACCATGGTACTGAGCCCAGAAGCTCGGGGGTCGAAGTCTGGCACTCCGTTATTAACGGTGTCGGGCAAGTTACACTGTGCCTCCGCTTTCTCATCTGTAAAATGGGAATAAAGGCGCGTATTTTATGGGCTCCTACAAGGATTCAATAAAACCTGTATAAGGTGCTTAGCACAGCATCTGACATACAGTCAGGTCTTACCAACTGCTTTAGCTGGCACGTTTGACACGTCTCACAAGCTCCACAAACTCAGTTATGTCCCGTACTTTTGTTTTCGTATTTTTCACACCCTGCCCCTCTGCCCCAATCCTGTTCCTCCCCTTACTTCCTTTTCCAGTGAATGTCATCACCTAGAAGTCACTTTCTTTTTTCCACTTCCGGCTGATCACAGACCCCTGCCCGTTAGTTCTAGACACGACTCCACTGCTCTGTAATTAAGGCCTCACCTCTCGCCTGGATGATCACAGTCGTGCTCTCCTTGCCTGTGCCCCTGCTGGCCTGAAGTCCTCTATCCAAACGCAGACCTGCTCACACCCCTCTCCTGCCTGACGTCTGCCGGCCCCCTGCCCTTCTGGTGAGATCCCACTCCCCGCTGCACCAGCGTCGGTGCTGCTGTGGCCCACCCCCTGCCTTGTCCTCCTGCCGCGAGGCCCCAGAGCTGTCCCTGTGGCCCTGGAGCCCAGCAGGGGGGCTGATGATGGGGCCATGCTGCGGTGATCACCTCAGGGACAACAAAGGGGCTTCAGGGACTGAGCACCTAAGCTTCCTTGGACGGAGTCCATGAGAGGCCTCGCTTAGGTCACCCTGGACTCTAGTGAGAAGCCAGAGTACTCATGCGTGCAAAACAACACAAATAGTAGGAACAGAGAGTTGTGCCCTATGGTACCTGACACGTGGCCCCCAACTTCTAACAGGCTGTGTGGGCACTTCCTTCCTGTTGATACCACCACGCGCAGCTCCCAAACAGAGCACGCTGACGACATAAGTCAGCTGCGCTACACCATTTTCACGCAGGATTTTATTCATTCCTTGTGACAGCTGGCGGCTTCCAAACCAGGTCTGACTCAAGCGTCACTCTTAACCTGCTAGGTCAACTGCTTCCCTGCTGCTCTCTCGGACTCTCTCTCTCTCAGCCAGCCACTTATCGCAGTCACCTGTCTTCAGTATCATGCCCTCTTCTGACACCGAGGACCACGGATCAGGAAAGACACCCAGGTCTCTCCAAGCCCTCCAGGTAGCACCCGGCCCGTCTGTGACTCCCACCAACCCCGGAGCCCGTCCGCCCATATTGATGACTTCCTGCGAGGGAACTCATGTGGGGCCAGGCGCTGGCACGGCACGGGTCCCACCTGGGGCTGTGGCCAAGGCAGGAAGAGAACAGGAGGCAGAACACGTCTGACATTTAATCCATCGTGGGCACGCAACCAGTCCCTCTCCCAAATGCTATTATTTGGTAAACGGGAGTTCTGCTCATTATACACCATTAATTTTTTTTAAAAAGCTCCTTGTTTCGTAAGAGGCCATGCTCATCCTATTTCCATGGGGTAACTCCCCAGATGAAGGCAAAGGGCCTTTTTAAAAATGAATTCATGAATTAGTTTGCAGAGGAGACAGGAAGAATAAACCACGAAAGCACAATTTAACTGATTCTTCTACTAAGCTCGGACAAACCAGTTAAGACACGCGCGATACTGAAAATCCACACGCCAGCTTCTCTTCGCCGCCGCCGCCGGTCGGGACTGAGCCTCGTGATCTCCAGGCTCTGTGTCTCCTGTGGGGTGACATCATTGCCGTTGCTGTTCCCTCCGTAAAAAAAGGAAACAAGTAACAAACCAGATAACAGACGACAGACTGGAAGGGAGGGAGGAAGAGTCAGTCTGTTCCTTAATTACCCACCCGGAGTGGGGTGGTTGTCACTGACCCCTCGTTCAAGGGGGGTTTCAAGGGTCCACAGGAGGCCGTGTCTTTATGAAGCGTGTGATTTCACAGCCCCCCTCCCAGAAGAGGGCACGCGAGTTTCTTCGGCTAAGCAGGTAAAAAACACTTCACACACAGGTGAAGCCTGTTATCTCAGAAAGTCCCCCGTGAATACAATCAGGGTGAAGAGCATGTACCCTGGCCTCCCAGCGCGCAGCGCACAGGCGAGAGCTGGGCTTTTTACTCCGCGCCCGAGCCTCCCAGAAGGAAAGCCCCAGCCGGGTCGCCGGCTCTACAAGGCCCTGTGGTTAAAATAGCAAAACTATTTCAGTTGGTCGTGTTCACATTATGCACGGTCTTGCTGTTGGCGGGGGGCAGGGGGGGGATGACAGTTTTCCAAGATTGTGGACATTCCCAGCAGCCCTCGGGCTCACCCCGTGGCAGAACATCCACCCACCCACCCGTGGCACAAGAGCTTCTTGCTGCCACTGAACTCTCTTGGGTTTTCCCCAAACCGCTCTCAGTGACCGGGTTACGACAGCCCCGGAGCAGGGAGGACAAACCCCTACGCAGTCCCCCTTCTTCCTAGAAAAGCATGTGCGATCCCACGCTTGTGTGGAGGCTGACAGGCTGCTTCTGGGGAAGGGAACTTGGGGCTGTCGCTGTGCGCTGCACACCCTCTTGCCCCGCTGCCTTCTACCCCCACACGCACATATCCCTCTTCCGTTCAAAAACCCAGTTACAGGGGCGCCTGGCCAGCTCTGACAGTAGACCATGTGACTCTTGATCTCGGGGACTAAGTTCAAGCTCCACGTTGGGTGTAGAGAGGACTTAAATAAAACTTAAAAAGAAAAAGGGAAGCATTTGAAAGTACGTACAGTACTGGTTACCTTTAGTCTTGCCTGAACAAGGAAACTTATCTATGTGTACCGTGTTTACTCGGACAAACCTTATTTCAATTATATCAAAACTGAAAATCTAGGAACGACCACAATAAGGAAATGCGGGCATTTTTCAAACCATCTAGCAGCTGGTCAGAAAAATGGAGCCCCATGGGGCCGAGCAGTGAGCGGTTCCTATTTCAGGCCTCTGCCCATCACCCCCCGACCCAGCACCCCAGGCTGGGACATAAGCACGTCTCTTGATAATTTCAGTTCATTGTAAAGACATGGTTTCACCCTCCAGACACCAGCCAGCTCTGCATGAGTGCAAAGAGTGCAGGTGCAGAACTGAAGCCACTGAGGTGGGAAAGAGGGAAGGGCAGAGAGAGGCTTTGGGTTTGGACGGTTGTGGAGAGAAAGGTGAAGCCAAAAAAAAGGTCTTTGGACAGAAAAAGTATGGACCGTTCTTCTGTGGTTGAAAATATTTCACCATAGGTTCCTGTCCACAGGAGAGAGCAGACACGGATGCCTGACCACCAGTCCGTTCGAATGGCCTGGAGCGAGTCGCCGGGTAGCGGCATTTGGGTTTCAGCAGCAAAGCAAGAAGGGGAGTTGAGATGTTGCCTGAGCCGCCTTCCCGGCCTCAGCGCAGAGCTCCAAGCCGGCACAGGGAAGATGCAAAGGCCCGTTTCTCAAGGCCCAGCTGAGAGCGGTTTGGGTTCCACCCCTTCCTCTGAACAACATCACACTCACAGCACATTAACGGTGACAGGGGCACTTAGTCCAACCCCTTCCGGTTACAGCAGAGGCAGCAGTGCTCTGCTGCCCTTGCCACACCCAGGTGGGCAAGCCTAAAGGAAGCCCTGGATGGTGCACCCCTGCCTCCACCTAAGCTTCAGCCCTGCAGCCCCTCACTGCTCACATCAGCACTGGTCACTGCTGCCGCACTGACCTTTGTGTCCTCACACCACCATCCTGAGACCACCCCAACACCAGCTGCTATCAGTGCTGCACCCCAGCACTGCACTGGACACTTTCAGCTCTCATCCCCATCTTACAGAAAAGGAGACGTGAGGCTTAAAGGGAACAGGATCGTGCAGCCAGGGAGTGGCAGAGCCTAGCTAAGAACCCCAGGCTTCTAGCTCTCAACCCAGTTCCCTTGACCCTACGTTGATCAGCAAATGCACAGAGGGTGCTCAGAAAATGTTAGTTTAGGACACCGCCTTACACCTGTGTCTATGCTGCTGAACTGCATCTGCTCTGCTAGCGTCAGCACTGCCTTCAGCAGCCTTCACATAACAGGAAACCCAAATAGTGGCCCAAACAACTGTTTGTTTCTGTAAAGGAAATCTGGAGCTAAGCAAGGAAAATCTGATAACATCATCAATGTGCCACAACTCCGTTTTTCTGTCCTACCATCCTTATCATGTTGTTCCTATCCTCGTGGTTGCCTCATGGCCTAAGATGGCTGCTGGAGTTCCAGGTGTTATGTATGTGTTCCAGGCAGGAAGTTAAGAAGAAAGTTCACCTACCCGCTGACTAAATTCTCTTTTAAAAAAAGACCTTTTCTGGAAGTCCTACCTAATGACTTTGACTTCCATCTTACTGGCCACCAATGTTTTATCCAGACGAAGGGATCTTAAGGATCAGAGAACAGACAGGGGCAGTGTTCTAGGATGAGGACGTAGCTTGGGGAAGTACACTCCAGCCAGGAGGCTGCTCAGCTCTCTGTGGTGACCTCGTATAGCCTGCTGGAGCCCTGGAACCTCACCTCTCTTACGTGCGCACTGGGGAGGGGACTATGGAACCAGACGGCTTGCAAGCTCTCATCCAGCTCCCACATTCCTCAGGTCTAGGTGTGCCTGCCCTGTGACCTTGAAATCAGTCGGCCCTAGCGGCCGCATACCCCCAACTAACTCAATGCAGCTTCACCCAAGTGCCACCATGTCTGGCCACAGCCCAACTCTGTCTAGAGACCCAGATGTGGAACACCCTGGGGGGCCCAAACACCCTCCCAAGCAGTCAGAGGCAAATAAACAGCACTGCTGCCAGCCACTCCTCACCAAGCCCTCCCACTTGACTCAGGTCGGGGGAAGGAGCGAGGTGAAACCGACTTTCTGTAGAGTTCCAGAATAAATTAGACTTGATACCAAATGTTCACGAACACGTAGCCAAAGGAGACCGGGTTTGCCAAAGCTCCTAATGGGGTATTCCCCCACTCTGCCCACCCCATCTGAAAGGCCTGGCTGTCCCACCCTTCAGCTGGTTGACAGGAACCAGAAATCAGAGGTGAAGGAAAAGCCACTCAGACTTAGTTCAAGGCAGAAGGCGCCTGGTGCCCCTCCTGGCACCTTTGCAGGGTACATATCCAGTTAATAGATGTGCTAAATGGAGTGGAAAGCTTTCAGAGTGTCCTCTCAGTTCAGAGTGGACCCCTAACAACGTCCCTCCCTCAGCACCCCGACACTGCCATGGACACTAGGGAGGCTCCCCGTAGCCATGCGTCTGCCGTATGACCCCTCCATTCCCGCGGCTAGAGGTGACCGGGCTACAGATGGCACTGGGCCCTAGCTGGACCACGGCCTCTTTCTCACAGTCGAACGAACGGGAACCAAGAGACTGTCTCCATGACAGAACAGCTTAGGATCTGAGTGTAAGGCATCTTCCACTGGAGCAGCCTAGCACAGGTCAAAGAGAGGGGCATGAGAGCCCAGGCTCTCTTTGGTCCCGTCCCAGACCTGGTGGCCCTGAGCCCGCAGGGTCCTGAGCCTCACCCT
This sequence comes from Ursus maritimus, assembly GCF_017311325.1. Taxonomy (NCBI): domain Eukaryota; kingdom Metazoa; phylum Chordata; class Mammalia; order Carnivora; family Ursidae; genus Ursus; species Ursus maritimus. The sequence continues at coordinate 24,262,642 of NW_024425564.1, forward strand.
GTATCCCAGAGTAAGGGTCTCCTTTAAGCAAGCTAGCTCCGGATGGTTCCATTACTTGTCACCACAGAAGGCTTAACACTGAGGCAGGGACTCAGGTACTCAAACTCATAGCCACAGCGAGCCTGAGCCGGCTGAGATGTGCTTTGGCTCTGAGGGAAAGGAAAAGAGGATGAGACACGATCTCTACCCTCAAGGAGCTCACGGGCTAGTGTGTGACCTCAACCAGCGTATTAAATGTGGTGAAAAGAACACAGAGTACTGGGAAGGAAACAAGCCTGAGGCAACAGGAAAGGGGCAGACAGCCAGGAGAGCTTCCTGGAGGAGGGGCTGCGTAAGCTAAACCTCAGAGTGGAGCCCTGCAGGGGGGAAAGGACGTTCCTGACAAAGATGAGCATAAGCCCAGAGAAGGGTAGGCTGGCGTGGTTTGGGGGAGAAAGCACACACGAGGAGCTATACTAGATAAGGCGGGGATCGGGGAAAGGGAACAAGACACAAGACTCAAGAGGCTTGCAGTTTAGAGGGAAACCACATGGAAAGTTCAGTAAAAGTCCAAGACTAGCAAACAAGAGCCTTCCAAATAATTACCATGAAATGAGTGGTGCCTGCTACGGGACAGAGGCTGAGAGGAAGGAGAACCCCCTTTTAGCTTGGCATTTACAAGAGACTTTCAGAACGGGCAGAGCAAAGTTAGGCCTCGAAGCAATGTGCGGATTCAAACAGGCAGCGCCTGGCCTCATTCTGCAAACGACGCTATAAAAATATTCAATATTATCCAGAGCTCCGGATTTCCTAAACCACTTTCACATTGAACTCATTTGCAAGCACGCTGCGGTGGAAGAAATGTAACAGAACGGCCTCCTGTCGATAGGGAAGCAAACACAGGTCACAGAACTAGTGAGGAGGGCAAAAGCTCAGGCCCTTCCCCCACACCCCGGCCCTCCCCACTAACAAGGGAAGGGGACAAAGAACCACACATGTCAGAGTAATCCTAACCCTGCTCTGAGGCTTCTGGGCCAACCCACATTACCGTCCCCTTTGTGGGGCAGCTCAGAGGAGTTGAGAGGTACCCTTTACGACCGAGAGAACACAACACGTACTTGTTTAATTTCGTATTTGTAACCTGGTCCATGATCAGGTGTGTTCAAACCGATGTCACGACTGAATGAGAATGACTCACAGAGCGAATGAACCAAACAGAAAGGAAGGGAAGAGATGGGAGGCAGGGGACCGAGGTTCACCATGAGGGTGAGCGCAGGCTTCTCACCTGTGAACTGTCCAGAGCTCTCCTTCTCCCTGCTGCCTCCCTCACAAACCTTCAGGGTATTCGTGCAGAGGGCAGGCAGAGAGTGGGGAGGAGACGCCCAGACTGCAAACGGCAGGGGAACCCGAGGTCGGAGGCTAGCGTGTGTGCAAGCGGTCGCTGCCTGGTAAGCGTGTGCACGGTCCTTGGTAAACATCACAGTCGTACCGACGTTTCCAGTGTGAACACTAAGCACCTCCTGTGATACTCTATTGGGAGTTCTGCTCAGTCGGGACAAGTTTCTGGAAGGATTTCTCCCATTCTTCTTGGATCCCATTCTCCAGCCTCCCCCTGTGGTCGCCCTACAGTAAAACCAGCCCCCAGGAGTGAGGTGAGGTGGCAACTAACCGTCTACTTACTTTTTAACCTCCGCAATGTAAGGCTGGAAGAAACCAAAAAAGACAGGGAGGAACCAGTCAGGAAAGCAGTAGAAAGGACGGCACCCCCACCCCACCCTGTGGTCCACCAGGAAAATTCCGAGCTCCCTCCTGTTCTCAGCACCCCTCTTCCTTCACCCTCCCCTCCCTCCCAAACCGGCGCCAACACTGGGTAAGCGACAGCTGACCTAGAGAGGTGTGGCTGGTGCCAAGAGCCACGAGCAGTTTCATTTGGCAGAGTCTAAGGAGAAACAGCTCTTTGTTTCATCCACCAGAGAGAACGCCACCAACTCCTGCTACAAAAATTCCCACACCCCCCTCTCTGTCAAGGCAGAGAGAAGTGTCCTCTGGCCCTTCCAAACCCAGAAGACAAAAGCTGCTTATCCTATGTGACCAGCCAGCCGCCCTGCCAGCTGCCCACACCCCGCCCCCCCCAAAGGCTGCCCGTGGCCGAAGAAGTCCGGACTCGTCTCCTGCTTGACATCCACAGCACCAGCCGAGGCTGTCAACCTGAGCAAGAGACTTGTCCAGGGCACATATGCTCTATTTTTACCCTCCTCAGCCTCACGGACTTCTCTCCAGAGTCTTCACTCTTAGGGAGAAAAAAAAAAAATCCCCACAGTGAGGAAGCGCTGACCACAGGACAGGGAACAGGTCAGAGCCAAGGGAGGATTCTTAAGTAATTCAAGACAGGGCAGGCCTAGGCCTCACACTCCCAGCGAGAGAGGATGGAGGCCTTCAGGGCTCTTCCTCCACATCATGTGATTTGTGGCTTGCCCCATGATTTTCAGGCAAACTTTCCATTAACAAAAAAATAAAAGTACTTCACTCTAATGAACCCTGACCCATTTGCCGAAGTAACCTCAGCCACACGCCCACACGCCTGTGTGCGCACACGATCCGTCAATTCCTTCTGTTACGAGGCAGAAACCACACACACTTCAACCTTCTGGGCTCTCAGTAGCTCCCAGCAGAGCAGATTTGGAGCTTTTTCATCGTGTTTATGAACACACCGTAAAAAATGAATGAATGAACGAATGAATGAATGAATGAGCTAATGTTAAAAAAAAAAAAAAAGACACCGTGGAAGGGAAGGACTAAAACTAAATTTAATAATGTTAAATCCCAGTTTTCCGAGGGAGAGCGAGCCCCCCATATTAGCCCTAACAGTTTCAGCTACGACAAAAACCCCGGGCTGTAACACCGAGGGGAAATCCTGCAGTATCCTGACAAAATGTTTTGAATAATGGGACTATGGGGGTGTTTTCATCAGGAGCTGGGCTTCTCACCAGAGGCAGTGGGCAGAAACATTTTCAAGATACTGAGGCTCTCAGCAAAATAAAACTCTGATACCAAAATGAAACTGGATCCGCACACATTCTGCCACTGTCCTCACAGTGGGCCTTAAAAACCCTTCTGCTCAGATGGAGCTCTCTGGTTGTCTAAGAAAGAACACGCTTGATGGTATCAGACTAACTCACTTTTAAAAGAAAATCCCCACCCCCCAGTCCTTCGCCAGGAAGGTCAGACCAACCTGGGTTTGGCAGAATACTTCTGCTCCGATCCCTTCATAGGACAGTAAGAGTCTTCCCTTCAGCTCGTCTGGACCCCCCCCAAAGTTGTGAAGAGGCAAGTGTCAGCCCCCTAGGCTTCCTCCTGCCCAAGCATCCAGGCGCCCCGTTCCCCCCTCCCTCGCTCTGTGGCACGCCTGTCTTCTCCCAGAACTCAGGAGTAAGCAGGAGCACATACCTTGAAACTAACCTCTGGGTGAGAGGCTACTAATTCTTCATTTCTTCTTTCTCTGAGGTTGAGATTTACTATCACTTGACTTTATAATCTTTATTTTACTAAAAAGCTGTACTAATGATACGTGGCTCACAAATTAAATAAAAGTACAATTATATTTGTTTTAGGACTTCTCTGTGAATTTCGCATATCCCCCAAGATCAGCAAACAGCAGACAAGCGGAGCAGGAATTCCTCCTTCCGTGTTTTCTGTCTCCAGCTGGCTGGGAAGTTCTTCAGGGGCAGAGGCAATCACTGAATAAATGTAAAGCAGTAACTGTAGACAGCATTTTGCTTTAAGGAGTTTTGTTCTGGGTGTATTTTTTTGTTTTAAAAATGGAATACTCTTGGTTATGTTACTATTCCGAAGTACCAGCTGGCTTCAACAACTCTGTTCACTCTGACTTTTTTCTCAAGAGTTATTTTACACATTAGGGAGGAAAGGAATTCTCCAAATTCTAACTGCATAATTTCAGGGTCTCCCTCCTCTTCTGGGGGTGGGGTAGGGTAGAGAACCAACTCACCACTCGGGCTCCTGCATGTGTGACCACTGAACCAGTCTTGAACAAAGGGCCTCATCTCAATCACTGGTCTCAAAGCCTACAACTGTTTAATCAACACTAACCATTATGTGGCGCGACAGGGCCCAGGGCATTAGCTATTAACCTTAGCCTACCATTTCTCCCATTCCAATGCTGGGTGGCAGAGTGATCCCTAGAGCACACCCAACATTTAATGACCCATCAGGAAAAAACCATGAGTCTGGCAAGACATCTGCAAGTACTCTCTCTCCTGGTAGGTAAATTTAGACTTATTTTGTTCAATAACTTTCATTCCAACTGACACAGAAAAAAGAAAGTAAGGCTTTTATTGAAACCTATTTGGCAAGACGAAGCCTCAGAAAGTAGACAGCTTAGATTTAAACATGTACTGCGTCAACGGAGCCGAATCTGAGTTGTCAACAAAAGGAAGTTGTTCTTTATTCCAGAAATAGCCTTAGAAAGTAACGAGCATGGTGCTAATTAGAGAGGGGAAGGGCAGGCTTGCCTATCAAAGCACCTGCCCTCCGTGGCTGAACTGCTCTGAAAACAGGGAGGTATTTTCGAATAACTCTTTCACATGCTATTCAGAGTTGAACTTTGTACTTCTGTGTAACCACAAGTTGGGCTCCACAACACAACGTCACCAGGTATCTTAAATAATTTTACTGGGGAAAAAATGATGCTCTGAGCACCAAAGCAAGAGCCCTATTTTCAGTGAGTGTAGCAGGCGGTGTCCTGAGAACACACTGCTCAGGGCGGGTTGGGACACCATGCGCACGCGGGAGCCGTCAGGCTGAGTGCACTGGGGTCCCACAGTGTTTGTGCCACAAGTCGATGGCCTTGCTCACAATCGCGTCCGAGCTGTCCTGGGGAATCTGTGGACAAGCAAACCAGTCACCGTGAAATTTCGGTGTGTATAACTTCCTTGTCTCCCTCATTCGCTGCAACATAGCACTTACTGCCCCCAACCCCACAGAGTTCTCATGACTTTTCCGAAAGCGATCAAACGAAAGGCTACGGCCAGGATCTTTGTTTCACAGACCACGTTCAGGAGCTCTGGTCAGACTGCCTGGGTTTCAAGCCAGCACTTGCCCACTGTGTGCCCCTCGGCAGGTTACCTAGGCTACCTGAGTTCAGATCCCATCTCTAAAATGGGGCAAATGACAGCCTCTCTTCCCAGGGCCGTTTAGGATTACGGGGGAGACTCCGTGAAAAATACTTACAGCCACTAACAGAATGCTGAGGACTCATTTATTCACCACACGTTCACGTGGTACTTACTATTTACTGAGCCACTATTCAAATGTTAATAGTGGCCAATTAAAAAAAAAGAAAAATAGATTCTGGGTCCAGTGAAATTCATCCCGGCATAAATCTCCACCTCTCTCCTGGTTAAGGGTATTCTAAGATACACAGAGATTTAGACCTTTCCCTACACGCACTAAGTATATACTTAAGCACATGAATAAACCCAACTGGGATTCTGCCAGAGACAGTAACAGCAGAAAGGGCTTACAAAATCCCCCACAACATCAGGCTTCCTTTCCCACTAAAAAGGATTACTCGACCTCGCAGGACAGCTGTCACCTCTTCCTTTTCTCAACAAGCCTGTTGGTGGTCACATCAGGCGATAAGACTCTGGTCTTCATGCACACCATGGTAACAGTCTCACTGCTCAGACTGTCATTCCCCAAAGTGAGGTTGCAAACTATAACCCACAGACCAACTTTAAGCTAAATTTTTCCAAGGGGGAAAAAAGTGTTTCTTATAAGGTAAAAAGTATCAGAGAAAGAATGTAATGCAGTTGGAAAATCTGGCTTGCTAACCTGACTTCCTTTCTAGATTCAAAATCAAATTTAAAAAAAAGCACACTTACATTTTCCAGAAACTTTGTTATCTTCTCTGCACTGTTCAGAGCCATTACTTTTATTTTAAAGGTTAATAAAATTTCCACAGCTACAAAAACTAGGATCTTACAGGATCCACTTACAACTTTATCCCAAACCCTATAAAAAAATCAAGAGATATAATAAAATTATTTGAGTTTGAAATTTATGTTTAGCTAAACATCTCACATTATAAAATTAATTCAAATTACTCCCTTTAAGTATAAACTTCAGAGAAAAGCTATAATGAAATAATCATCAGAAAAGCAAAACACAACAAATGAGCCATTTGAAACATATTTCACACACAATCAGCACTGGAAGGGAAAAAGGAATGATCACTAAAAAGTACTTGCTCTGCAAGAAATCTACCAGACACCCACTCCCTAACGTTTCGAACCTGACATTTAAGGGAAGGAAAAGTCGTAAACCAAAGTTTGGATTTTATTAATATTGTGTAATGCTAATCTAATCATTAAATGCTAAGGAATAACAACACAGCATATGAAACGAGATCAATGCAATTTCATTTTCCAGTGGTTCAAATTCCTAAAACTTCTCCAAGAGCTTAAGGAGCTAGGGGGCGCCTGAGTGGCTCAGTGGGTCAGGCGTCTGCCTTCGGCTCAGGTCATGATCTCAGGGTCCTGGGATCAAGCCCCGCATCAGGGCTCCCTGCTCAGTAGGGGAGTCTGCTTCTCCCTCTGCCCCCTGCTCATGCTCTCTCTCACCATCTCTCTCTCTCTCAAATAAATAAATAAAATTAAAGAGCTTAAGGGGCTAGTTATTGCTCTGTAACCACTCTAGAATAACTATTCTGGTAATTCCTATACCTCTTAAAGTTGGTGTTACACTCTACGTGCTTAGCCATGTAGTGTCTTGTGATGTTCTCTGCATGCCACCTTTCTTCCCAACCACCTCATACAGTCTTGGGGCAGGGGAAGGACTCTTAAATGCCAGCAACATACGTCTGGAATGAATGAAAGCTGACAGTGAGTCTCTGATCTCTGCCTGCCTTCAGCTACTTTAAAGATGTCATGATGGAACTAAGAACAGGAAGATTTCCTCCAGATCAGGACCTACCACATTTCTGGAAAAGAAAAGCCTAGACCTGTAAAAGAAAAGCTCCTGGAGACGGTTTCAGATGTGAATATTGTACAGCATCCAACATACTGAGGGCCTTCAAGGTTTCTAATTATATATGCTAATTTTTCTAGCATCAACATTAATTTGTATTCGTGTTAGGTTAACATGACTAATATTCGAGCATTCCCAACTGTATAAATAGTAAGTAGAATCAAGTGTTGCTCTGTTGCCTGCCAGAGAAGCTGGTTTCAAATTATGGTATTGTCCTCAAGCAAATGCATACTCCAGGGACGATCACATGAAAAACCAGGACCCTCCTCTGCCTCCAGGCATTCGGCCACCTCTGAAAGCGATACTTGCCTCTGTAAACTGGATTCAGGCAAGCACCCCGCGAAGCACCTCTTGAACCAGAGATCGTAAGGAAGTCTGGACAGCGCGGAACACGTCTTCAGATGACTCAGCAAACGGCTATCTTCCAGATTCAAGTATTGTTCAAAAGCCTTTGGCTAATGATTAAACAGGAAGGGAGATTACTCGTTTCCTGTGACGTAACATTACCCGATCTTACAGCCTGCGATGAATAAGATGAATCGAACGTACATGCTGAATGCAAGTAAGTGCTAGAAAACAAAACTTCAGACTCACCCAAGTCATGGGTGACGCAAAGTTCCCAGGTCAGCACTAACCAGAGCAACCAGCAGTGTGGGACTGAGGGGTTTTCCAGGACAGGACTGGGCAAAACCAAACAGTTCTTCCCCTTAATGTTCCCCCTAACAGCAGTAACAAGGTTCCACAGCTGAAGGCAGACGTCCAAAGCAAAACTCAACTGTTCTGGGGAACTAAGAAAGGCCCACGAGACTCCTGGCTGCTCTGGAGCAGTAGATGATATACTCAGGAAAAAGGGAGAAGGGGAAAGGGTAAGACGAAAGAAACAGAGTAGGACCAAAGTGGGGAGAGGGAGTTCAGAAGAATGAGACAAAAAGAGCTGGACGTGAAAAGGGCCCACCAGTCCTAGAGCACACTGCTGCCAAGCACGACAGTGCACCATGCCGAAGAGACCCCGACAACAGAGACATCCAGAGGAGGCACTCTGTACCCCACATGCAGAAGAATTCTCGGGAGGCAGAGAAATAACGTGGGGGGAACAAAGCACCTGGTAGCCACCATGAAAGGTTAAGCAGCAGGCAACTCTAGGAGCCTGGGAGAGCTAACAAAGCTGGCTCCCAGACCAGCCAATCCGCTGGACACAAGCTGCTCTATTTAGGGTCCACTGGCCAAGAACAGCGCCTAGGGGTCCAACCCTGAAGTGTGTATTCCCTATTCAGAAAAAAATGGCATCCCGTATCACCTAAGCAAATGCAAACATTTATTTTACTAAATATCTGCATCTCGCCCAAAGAGGTAATTCATCACCCTTACAAAGTTCACTATAGCCAAACCCTATGCAACATACAGGGAATAGAGTAAATGATAATGTAATGACATAATGTCCCTGCCTTCAGGGAGCAAATAATCTGCTTGAGACAAGCATGTAATAAAGCTCTCATGGGGTAAGCACAGCATGCTGGACACACTGAGGTGGGAATCCAAACCCAGGCTTAGAAGCCACCGACTCCCAGAGAGGTGACATCTGAACAGGCTTACAAAGAATGACAGGAGCTAGCCAGGCAAACAGAGGCCCACATATTAATATCAGGCCCAGTTTTCCCTCTTTCAGGGGATCTCTAATTTTTTCTGCTTAACCAACTTTCCTACACTACTTAATAATTCCTAGAGCTTCTCAAGAACACTACACACAACTCCCCAAAACAGAAGCTTTTCTCCAAAGTACAAGTTGTCAAAAGGCTATCGTTCTCACCTTTCACCTCTAAAACCCCATCTAGAATTTTGGTTGGTTCTGCCAATGGAATGTTTTTTCACAAACTGACATGGGTGAACATACACATACACACATTTATATATTATGTCTCATAGCAAAGAAAAGCTCACCTAAAAGTCAGTACAAATAACAAGATAGATGAGAGAAAATTTTAAACTAGCTCTCCAGTACCTAGAACATTACTCGGCATAGTAAGCACCCAACATATAACCGTTAAGTAAATGAATATCATGAATTAAATGAAATGTTGAAATATGTTAATCAACATCTTGATAATCATTCAATGTACATCTTCCTGCCAGTCTTAAATTTTTCTAAATCTTTTTTCTGATTTATAATATGTTCATTATAAAAAATCTCAAAAATATAGTAAAGAATAAAGAAGGATATAAAGATCCCTTAAACTCACACTACCCAAAGATAACTACTGATAATATATAGTTGTATAGCACCCAATTGTTTTTCTGTATACATTGCACACACTTTTATTAGCTGGCCTCATATTGCATACACAGTTTAGTATCTTGCTCTTTGCACTCAACATATTGTGGGGCATTTTCCCCACAATAAACAACCTTAAACAACCTTAAAGGGTGACTATCCCTAAATCAAGAGAACTTCTAAAACCAGAGAAGAAAAAGCCAAAACCTCAAAAGAAAAAAATATAAATGACTCTCACTCTTAAGAAAGATGCTCAACCTCGGTATTTAAAAAAAAAAGGCACCTGGGTGGCACAGCGGTTAAGCGTCTGCATTCGGCTCAGGGCATGATCCCGGCGTTCTGGGATCGAGCCCCACATCAGGCTCCTCCGCTATGAGCCTGCTTCTTCCTCTCCCACTCCCCCTGCTTTGTGTTCCCTCTCTCACTGGCTGTCTCTCTCTCTGTCAAATAAATAAATAAAATATAAAATAAATAAATAAATAAATAAATAAATAAATAAATAAATAAATAAATAGAAAACCCAAAACTACACTGAGGTATCACCTCTAGTAATCACATGACTGTGTATTTACCCAAAAAATATAAAAACACTAATTCAAAGAGATACATACACCCCAATGTTTACTACAGCATTATCTACAATAACCGAACTATGGAAACAGCCCAAGTGTTCGCCAACTGATGAATGGATAAAGAAGATGTGACATATATACCCAATGGAATATTACTCAGACATAAAAAAAGAATGAAATCTTGCCGTTTGCATTGACGTGGATGGAGCTAGAGGGTATGATGCAAGTGAAATAAGTCAGAGAAAGGCAAATACCATATGATCCCAGTCATATGTGGAATTTAAGAAACAAAACAGATATGGGACGCCTGGGTGGCTCAGTCAGTTAAGTGTCTGCCTTTGGCTCAGGTCATGATCCCAGGGTCCTGGAATCCCCCTGCTCAGTGGGAAGCCTGCTTCTCCCTCTTCCTCTGCAGCTCCCCCTGCTTGTGCTCTGTCAAACAAATAATATATTAAAAAACAAAACAAAAAACCAGAGAACACAGGGGGAAGGAAAAAGAGAGGGAGGCAAATAACGAAACAGAATCTTAACTCCAGAGAACTGATGGTTCCGAAAGGGGAGGTGGGGCAGTGGGTGGGTGAAATAGGCAGTAGAGATTAAGAGTACACGTACCATGAGGAGCCCTGAGTAACATACAGAACTGCTGAATCACTATGTTGTACACCGGAAACTAACAGAACACTGTATGTGAACTATACTAGAATTAAAATTTTTTAAAATCAATGAAAAAAATTTCACCCTTAAAAAAAAAAGCTATACTGAAGTATCATCTATCTCTCAGCTATCAGACTGGTGAAAATGACACACCATGTTGGCAAGGGGGACTGCAGGGAAATGCATTCTCATTCACTGGTCATGAGAATGAGGTCTATGAAGGGGAATTTGGAAATATCTAACAAAATAACATATGCCTCTACCCTTTGATCCAGTCAACCTATTTCTAGGAAACATATCCTCCAAATATACTGGTAAATAAGTGAAAAGGTATATCCACAAAGCTATTTATCCGTAACACCGTGTATAATAATAAAAGACTGGAAACATCCTAAGTGGCCAATAGAGAACAGGTCAAATAAACGAAAGTATATATACACGGTGGAATAATATGAAGCTGTGAAAAGGAATAAGGAATGTCTCTGTATACAGTTGACCCTTGAACAACATGAAGTTTGAACTACGTGGGTCCACTGACACATAAATGTGTTTTAAATAAATACATGTACAGTATTATAAATGTATATTTTTTCCTTATGATTTTCTTGATAACATTTTTTCTTTAGTTTCCTTTATTGTGAGAATACAGTATATAATACATATAACATACAAAATACATAGTTGTGTTAATAGACTGTTTATGTTCTTGGTAAGGCTTCCAGTCAACAGTAGGCTACAGTAGTTAAGTTTCTAGGGAGTCAAAAGTTATACATGATTTTCAACTGTGTGGAGGCTTAGTGCCCCTAACCTCAGCATTGTTCAAGGGTCAACTGTACATATGCCATGATTTCTAGCATATATCAGGTGAAAACAGCAAGGTAGAGAAAAATGTGTATCATATGCTACTACTAAATCTAAGAAAGATAGTACATATAAATACATATGTATAAACACTTTTTTTTAGTGGAGAGAATATTTACATTGCCTGAAAATTTTAGCATACAGCAAATGATGGATGAGATTATAATTATATTTTAACTGCTAAACTTTTAGGCTATTTCTAATATTTCCATGACCCTCGAATTCTTAGTTTATGAAGAAAAGAAAACATACCTCATCAACAGAAGGCAAAACCTGACAAACAAGAGACTTAACCACTGAGAGGAATTTATATTGAACTTAGGAAGAGGCTGTTAATAGTGTTTATTTAAAAAACAAAACAAACCAAAAAAAGTCTCTTTAGGATAGCTTTTAAAAAGCAGAGCGATGGCAATGAAAGAAAGTTCACTTACTTTAATGATTAAACACAATTAAGCCTGAGATGGCTTAAGTATGGTCTGCTCTGGAAAGAGATTAACCAGAGAGGCCGTCCAGGTCACACACTGAAGTTAGAGTCTATTCTCCTTGCCAAAGACAGGCCTCGTCAAAGAGCAACATTTCCTAAAGCTTGTAAAGAGAAGAGAAGCTGTGATGTAACCCTATCAATCAGAATATTACGACGTAATAAATGTGTCATCACCAGATAGAGTCTCATCTTCTTGTCATGCCAAAAACCCATCACTGCCCATTACATGTACATTTCCCTAGGATGATAAAACAAGCTATGCTTTGTGATAACCAATTTAGTTGGTAAAACCACAAAAACTTGAAAATGATAGATAAGATTATAAAAACTCTACTTTAACAGGAAGATAGGAAGAAAAGATCCACTAACCACAGTAATAAAAATTTTATGAGAAACTCAGCACAGTTTAAAAGAGAAAAATCCACGTAAATCACTAAGTCAAATAGCAACACAAAGGTATTTTAACTTTTCTTACACATTCTGAAGAACTTAAAAAAAAAAACTTCCTATTTAAAACTATGTGTTGAGTACTATAACGTACATATTAAGATAAACCTCTTTTTCGAAGATGAAGAAATTAAGGTTTAGAGGGCATTTAATATCTTGCTGATTCAAAATTCATTTCTAAAAAGAAACTGGAGTCCAAGCAAAGCCAACGCACTTTTGAAACAGAACAACAATATGAAGGAATTTTCCCTACCAGCTACCAAAACATATGAGGAAGCTATATTAAATAAATCATATGGTATTGGCCCAGGAATAGACAAACAGCTTGATGGGGTAAAAAGTCCAGAAAGAGATACAAATATATACAGAAATCTAGCATATGATAAAGGTGGCATTTCAAATCTGTGAAAAAAAAAAAAAAAAGAATGAACCGACAGATTGCTAAGTGGTAGGTAGTTCTACTGCTTACTAACTGTGTGACCTTGGGCAAGTTACTTAACTGCTCTGTGCTTCAGTTTCCTCGTCTATAAAAACAGGGAGGTGTGTTAAAGTCAAGTTTTCACTAATAATGTAAACTGCCTGGCATGAAGCACGAGCTTAATAAAAGGGGAAGAGGAGGAGGCTGACTGAAGGTTTACTGCAGTTAACAGCAAAGAAACAAGGTCAAACCTGTGTCAATACCAATCACAAACACAAATCCCTCACAAATTAAAGGACTCAATTTTAAAATGTTTCAATATAGAGGCACCTGGGGGCTCAGTCAGTTAAGCCTTTGACTCTTGATTTCAGCTCAGGTCATGATCTCAGGGGTCGTGAGATGGAGCTCCACATCGGGCTCCGAGCTGGGTGTGGAGTCCGCTTAAGACGCTCTCTCTCTCTCTCCCTCTGCCCCTCTTACCCCACCCCCACTCCTGCTTGCTTGAGTGCACTCTCTCTTCCTCTAAAAAAATGTTTTAAAAACATATTAAAAAAATAAATAAAATGTTTAATATTTTTACAAGTTAGAGAAAAGCTTTTAAAAAAACTTTTTTTTAATCTTAGAGTTAGAAAGGGTTTCCTAAATAAGATACAAAAAGCAAACTATTGACAGATCTGATTATATCAAAACTTTAAAAGTCTCTATAAACAGGGAGAAAAGATTGTCAGCATATTAACACAGGATTAGTATCCAAGGTATATCAATAACTCCTACAAATAAAAAAGAGGCAAACAAAATAGAGAGGTGGACAAATACAAATGACCAATAAGCATATGCAAAGCTGCTCAGCTTCCCTAGAAAATGAGGATATGTAAATTAAAATGAGATACCATTTTCATTATCAGATTAACAAAAATTTAAGAAACTGAAACTATCGAGTACTGGCAATGGAGTGGAAAATAGAAAATCTTATCTCTTGGGGGAAGGAAAATCAGTATGCCTTCCGGGTGAGCAGCCTGGCAATTAAAAACTTTAAATACATCTCTCTTTCAACTGAGCAGTCCCCTTACAGGCACCTGCCCTACAGAAACACTCACATATATAAAAGACTCATGTAGAAGGGCATGCGGACTGTCAACATGGATCTGTTATATTAAAACATGGCAAAATTCTTAAAATGAAATAATATGAACACATTTTTAAGAGGAAAAAAAAAGTGGTTCTAAATGAGTGGCTCTCAACCCTAGAAACACTTCAGAATCACCTGCAGCTTTTAAAAAAATAGAATTCTGCCCCCCCCAACCCCGCTCCCCACCCCAGAGATTCTGACTTAATGGGTTTGGGTGAGGAAAAGCACTGATAATTTTTTAAAAGCTCCCAGGTAACAAACTGAGGGCTTCAGAGGGGAAGGGAGTGGGGGAATGGGATAGGCTGGTGATGGGTATTAAGGAGGGCACGTATTGCATGGTGCACTGGGTGTTATACGCAAGTAATGAATCATGGAACTTTACATCGAAAACTAGGGATGTACTGCATGGTGACTAAAAAAAAAAAAAGCTCCCAAGTGGTTCTAACAGGAAGTCAGCGCTGAACACTACTGATCTGCACTGACTTGAAGAGCACTCCAAGACATTAGGTTTAAAAAAAAATTGTAGAGCCATATGAACGATATCATATTTATGTGATTTTTTAAAGTTATATATATAAAAAAATATGAATCATTATATGCATATGTGTGTGTGTGTATAGATGCACGTGTGTATATATGTCTATACCTGTGCATGTGGATGGATTCCATCCAACCTAATGTATACAAACAGTCTAGGATACACACCCAGCTAATGACAATGTTTACTTCTCAGAAAGTGGGGAATGATGAGGTACAGATCTATGGGAACACTGGATTCATCCAGATTAATACTTCAAGAACATACTTATTACTTGTGTTATCAAAAATAAAGAATTCTTTAAACATAAACTAGCAAAATGCTATGGAATTTACTTCAACACTAAATAAGAAAAGCAAATTACATCATGGTATAATCTGGACCTCTTGATTTAATTAAACGAGTAACATTATGCTTCCATCACCATGCTTGTTTTTATTGAAATTAACTAAGTGGATTAAATTTTAAATTCTGAAAATCAAATTTTATGTAATTGAACTCTATAAAACACTCTTGTAACAGTGCTCTACCAAGCTAAAGGGTCTTCTTGCCAACTGCCCTGATGACTGCAGTCAGCACAGTGATCCTCAGGGCCCCATCAACCTTCCTCAGCAGCCCTCGGCTGGCCCTGAAACCACTCTCAGTTACTGCTTTCAACAGGATTTCCAAATGAAACAACTTGATGATTTAAGAAAAAAGACATTCATTTTTAAATGAGAGGAATAAAGGAAAAAACCTGCAAAAACAGAATGGCAAAGAACCACTGGCTTATGTGGAGGAAGCAAGTGCTGAGCCACTCTCTGGACTCCCGAGTCCGAGCACAGCAGCCGGCCAGCAGCTGCCTCCCTCATCGCCATTCACCTCTCCTTCTTCACTAACAGAACCCAAGTTTAACAGATCACAATATGCCTGGCTGAAACAAAACAAAACAAACAAACAAACAAAAAACCACCACATTTCCCAGCCTCTGCTGTAGTCAGAGGTGGTCAGGTGCCACGGTCCTGCCACTAACAGATACGCAGAAGCAAAGTCTGTCCAAGGGAGACAGACTTGACTGGCTGCTCCTTCTACTCCCTCGCTTTTGTCTTCGCCCTTCCCTCCCTACCTGCCTAGAACACAGAGGTCATGGCTGTCACTCCAGCATCCAGCTGTGAGCAAAAGAGGAAGGAGCACACCTAACAATGCTGGACCAAAGGGACAGGAGCCTGGGTCCCCGCCAATATGGCACTGTGGCACTAGCTCTGGCCTGCCTTACCTCTAGACTTCTGGTTACGTGAGAGAAAAATATAAAGCTTCAGGTAGTTGGGCTTTCCGTTATATGCCGCCAAATTCAAACCTTAATGAATTCAGAGAGGCAATTCTCGATAAAGCCAGTAGATTCTAGACCAGGATAAGGAACAGAAAAGAGCAGGGGCTGCCAACTACGGCGTGCAGCAGGCCAAACCCAGCCACGACCATGCCTGCATGCGTTGTCAATGGCCGCTCCCATGCAACAACAGCAGAGCTGAGTGTTTGCAAGAGAGACACAGACCATCCGGCCCATCAACCTGGAAATATTTACTACTCGATCTTTTATGGAAAACATTTGTTGGCTCCTACTACAGAGGGTCCACTCATAATTGTAGCAGCACCAGGAAGTAAAGATATTTCCCCAGTACCACTACTCACCCCTACCCCACAAGAGCCAGAAAACCATCCCTTACCAGCTGGGGTAAAGACTCCCGGTATTTGTTATTTAATTGGTTCACGAAGCATCGGATGATCCAGTAACAGTCGACACTATCCTCTACCATCTCTTCCACGGCTTTGGCAATGGCAAGAAATACTTCATCTTCCGGCTCCTGAAAGATTAATAATAAATCTCTGGTAAAGGGAGGGAGCCAGCAGAAGAGAGGAATACATATTTCTCTCATAGAAATGAAACCTTACCCCCTAACTTTTGAAGAGGCTGCATTAATAAATCAAAGTGGAACCAAAAAGCACACAGTCCACCACTAAACAGAAGACCAGGTGGAGATAAGGATGGGTAACCAAAGAAATCTATGTGGATCAGTGGTGCTTACGACTGTCCAGGTTTCAGACTGAGCACTCAGAGATTTTTCCACCTTTTAACATTAAAGGTAATCAAAGAAAACATAAATCATAAGCAAGGTGCTGACTCTCTCCAACCGAAAGTATTCCCAGGGCTAGAAGAGAATTTCTTTCAAAAGGATGTGATAAACATCACAAATACTTGGAGACATTTGTTAATACAGTAATTTACAAAAGTTCAATGACTCCAAAGGGACTAACAAAGCATCTTAAAAAAAAATAAATTAAATAAAGCATTTTCTTTATTTCAAAACATTCATACATACCTTTAGAATTTTAAGCACCTTTAAGCACCTAGTAAGTTAAAATGTCCCTAGAATCAGAATTTTAGGAATCAGAAGAATGGCATTTCTCAAACCTTATGTCAACACTGAGAATATGAACATAAACCCTCAAGTAAATGTTAACAAAGTAATCTTATAAAAACTAGAATCTACCTGAAAATCTATTCTGTTTTCACACACTGTATCCCACACAAAATTACATTTTCATGGGCCCTGGGTGGTTCAGTCAGTTAAGCGCCCAATTCTTGATATACGCTCAGGACATGATCTCAAGATCACAGGATCGAGCCCCACATCAGGTGTGGAGCCTGCTTGGGATTCTCTCCCTCTCCCTCTGCTCCTCCCCCAGCTCATGCACGTGTGCACATGCACATGCTCTCTCTCTTTAAAAAAATTACATTTTCATCTAGGATTTAACAGCCGAAGGACTTAAGTGTAAAAAAAGAAACAAAAAGTATCTATTCCCCTTAAAAGCCCCAAGTTATATCAAAATTCCTATTTTAAAAAAGCATTTCATTTTAGGCCTCCTTTCAACCTCAATATTCTATAAAATGTCCAAGAGTAACGGAATCACAATAGCAAACAAACTGAGGGTTGCTGGAGGGGAGGGGGCGGGGGGATGGAGTAACTGGGTGATGGGCATTAAGGAGGGCACTTCATGTGATGAGCACTGGGGGTTATATGCAACTGATGAATCACTGAATTCTATCCCTGAAACCAATAATACACCATATGTTAATTAAATTCAAATAAAAATTTAAAAAAACAGAGTAACAGAATCACAGAAAATATATTTTTCTAAACATGAATTAATGTATCAGAGGAAGAGAGAGAAGGAAGAAAAGGGAAAGACAGTCTCCTTTCTTGGACTCCCACCCTATGCTGGGCACCGTGCAGGGCGCTCCTGAACGTGCCATCTCACAGGCTCCAGGACAGTGTGAGAGGCACGAAAGAGAACCAACGTCCTTGACTATGTTCCCAGCCCTGTGTCGAGGGCTGTCACACACTCTACTAGATAGTAATACTAATGAAGCTGAGTGGGGCTTGATGACTGGGGAGATGTGGGGTGGCAGAGTCAAAACCAACACTTTGATGGCACGTTTGCCCAAGGCCACAGTGAAGGTGTCTGGGCTTGGAGCACAGGCAAGCTAAGTAGGGATGAGGTAAAACCATAACCTTCATTTAGGTATCTTGAACTAATAGATAATCTAACCTAATACATAATTTAAGAACTTGCAGAGTCTACCAAGTTCGCTCTGCCAGAGAAAAGCAAAACTTACAGAAGTTTGTTAAGACTTCCAATTATTTTCAGGGCCATTCTCTCTTGATAAACTTAATACGAGAGGACAACCTCAGGTCTGTCCATGGGAGCCACATCATTCACTTCAAAAGAAAGAACAAGCCAAAACTCAAAGTGCTACAGGGATAGGTTGCAAATTGCAATTAAAAAATAAGTTTCAGGGTGCCTGGGTGGCTCAGGTCATGGTCTCAGGGTCCTGGGATGGAGCCCCATGCCGGGCTCCCTGCTCAATAGGAAGGCTGCCTCTCCCTCTCCCTCTGTCCCTCCCCAAGTCTTATGCTCTCTCTCTCAGATAAAGTCTTTAAAAGAAAAAAAAGTTTTATAGAAATAGCACAGCTTGCAGGCAAATACTAATTTTGAGCAATCGCTGTTTTAGCCAAATGCACAAAAAGTTAAAATGCCTAAAACGAACTTCCAATTACATTAAAATAGCCAAAGCCCAAGAGCTATAATCATTCCTTTGCCTGAACTTTCCCTCTTTCCCCTTTATGAACAACAAGTAACTAGAGTTAAGGGTTTGTCGAAGACAGAAGTTTAAAAACAGGTTGGGGGTCTGCTGGGCTGAGGCTGAGGAGGGTCAAGACGAAGGAGGCAGCCCATTGGGCCTGCAGGCAAGGGCCAAGAGGTAGCTGGCAATACTGCTTGCAACCAGAGGAATGAGCAAAGAAGTAACTGTACTAAGGGGAGCCTTTTCATATTTGCCCTTGTCAGACAAGAAAATGCAAACACAGAAGGGTAAAGGTGAGAAGAACTTGCGGTGCTGGACTGGGATCAGAGGTATCAGTGTGAACTGAGGCTTTTTCATATTCAGAGACAGACATATAAACATACATAGGTGAGTGTGACTGTGTGTACATGATTCTATGTAGTTATAGAACGTGTGTATATTTCCTAGCTCTGCCGACTGACAGGCCCTAGAAGCAACACCACACTGGAAACAACATGCACATCTAGTGTCCTGTTCTTGGTTTCTAGATACCACGTTTTCTTCAAAACAGAAACGGCTGATTTTAGGATTGGGGTAGAAAAAGTACAAGATGGGCTTGGAGTATTTTTTGTGCCAGAAAATAAGGAAATGTTCATTGATGGGAACTTGTTATAAAGACACAGACAGAGGAGAGGGGCGCCTGGGTAGCACAACGGTTAAGCGTCTGCCTTCGGCTCAGGGCGTGATCCCGGCGTTATGGGATCGAGCCCCACATCAGGCTCCTCCACTATGAGCCTGCTTCTTCCTCTCCCACTCCCCCTGCTTGTGTTCCCTCTCTCGCTGGCTGTCTCTATCTCTGTCAAATAAATAAATAAATAATCTTAAATTTAAAAAAATAAAAAATAAATAAAAAAATAAAGACACAGACAGAGGAGAGCCACTGAATGTTTCTAAAGCGGGGCGCTTGGGTGGCTCAGTTGGTTAAGCATCTGGCTTCGGCTCAGGTCATGATCCCAGGGTCCTGGGACTGTGTCCTGCATTGGGCTCCCTGCTCAGCAGGGGAGTCTGCTTCTCCCTCCGCTTGCTGCTCCCCCTGCTGTGCTCTCTCTCAAATAAATCAGTAAAGTCTTTAAAAAAAAGAAAAAAGAAAAAAAGAAAGTTTCTAAGGCAGTCAAAGGCCAGTAGGATGGGACAGTCTAGAGTTGAACTAAGTGTCAAACTAAAGTACCACTAACCAGTGGGAAGGAGGGACTTCGAGGCAACTTCCCAGACTCCAGCTGATACATGCGGAGATAGACTTCAACCTGAGGTGTGGCATCGCTGACAAAGCGAACAACTTTCAGGGCATGAAGGACATCACAGTACTGCTCCTTGCGATACATCATCACCTGGGCGTGGGATTCGTGGTGCGGAGGCAGGATCCCTATACAGAGACCAAGGGGAAAAAAGAATGGGCAAAATACTGAGACACAGACCCAAACCCCTCTATGACAGAGAACCAAGTGAGAAGCTGCCCATCATGATTAGACTGGAATCACACAGATATTTAGTTACCATACAGATTCTGTTCTACAAATTCTGTCTATAAAACAATCTTAAATTTAAAGTACTATCAATATTTGAATGCCAACTGCATCACTGACATGTAGGAGAAATGAAAGGGCATCATAAAGCCCTTGAATAAGTGTGCCCCTAAACAAGACCGTAACCATCAATTATCACAATGATTTCATTCATTCTGGTTGTCGGCCTGGGGCCTCCCTCAGCTCCTACAGACGTATCTCCAGGTTTTGCACTTGGCCCCTGCTACGGACTAAATTGTTTCCCCCCAAAATTCATATACTAAAGCCCCAACCCCAATGAAACTGTAAGTGGAGATAGGGCCGATAAGGAGTGATTAAGGCTAACTGAGGTGGTAATCCAACAGAGATGGTGCCCTTCTAAGAAAAGGAAGACATCCCAGAGTTTGCGCTCTGCCATGTGGGGACAGTGTGGGAAGGTGACCAGCTACAAGCTAAGAAGGGAGGCCTACAGCACCAACAACCAAACCAGCCAGCACCCTGATCCTGGATTTCTCAGCCTCCAGAACCGTGCAGATATAAACTGTTATTTAAGCTGCCCGGTCCGTGGTATTCAGTGATGGCTGCCCGAGTTAACAATACAGGCCTCTCATCTCAGAGCCACCAACAACTCAACAAATCCTTCCCCTCCCCAACAAGCAAACTTGCTCACAAAGTAGCCTAGCTTCAGGACCACAGAAATCTCTAATTTTCACTGATGAAGCCACCTTACATTACATTTTGATGCCGTTCTATGCTCATTAACCCATTTAAACATGTCTACCCGTGAGGCTTTGGGGCAAAAACCTATCTTTTTTACAAGCAAATGGCATGGAAAAAGCCTAGTGGACTACACTAAAATGTCCTCCAAATCTGGGCTAATAAAGATTAAACAGCTGTACTTCAACCCTCCTCATACTATTAGAGGTAGCACAGTGCTTCCCACATTGAGCCTCAAAGAAAGAGCTAGTTCTAAAAAGCTTCTTTCCGATATTTACCTAAAATGTATCAGGAAGCGGGCCTGACAAGGTCCCTGAGTAATCAACACCTGTGCTGGGAAGAGTGAGCTTGTCTCCTACACAGCATGGCAGCTCCAAATCTCCAGTGTCTTTACCACAAAATAACAACAAAGACTTACCTGATAAAGACAAGTGGGAAAAACAGAGGTGATGAACGACTCCTGGCACTCACAAAGTGTCACAAATTACAACTGTACATCTCCCAAGAATCCACTGGTATTATTAACTCATAAGACACATAGCATTTCCCAGTAAAAATAGACAGTACCGACAATATCACCTAAAAGGCATCCCTGGATGGCATTTATTTTGACAGCCGCCAGAAACACCTGGATTTAAGGAAAAAATGCTCAGGGAAAAACTAAAATAGTTGATACTGTTCTCTAGACATTACCTGGATGGTGGCCCACCAGAAACACAAGTGCACAAAGACTGCTGGGACCCACAACAGAAAAAGGCATCATACAGTGCTTTCTAATATGGGCGGTATTCCCTCACTGCCTCCACATTAATCAGACTGAGGACTGCAGATTTCTCAAGTCCTGGAAATACATTTTGGAAAGAAAATGAGGTCTGTCTATCCTACTTCAAATGGGCTCTTACCAACCTAAGCTCAAATCCTAGCTCTGCCACTTACAGAGCCTGCAGTCTTTGTCCCCGTCTGTAAAACTGGGATATTCATGCCTACCTCACAGGAGAATTCTAGATCACTCTCATTTTTTTTTTTTTTTAAAGAAAGGAGAATGGTGATGGATGGATGTTATATGCATCAGCAGGCACAGCACAGAAAAAAAAAATCCTTGACTCAAAAGGGATGCTGCCAGTCACTGTGGCACCTAATACACTTTTTCTTCCACAGAAACTGAGCAGGTTCATTTCTTCTTCTCCTTCAGCCACTCATCACTGAAATGTATCCATTTGTGCTTCTCAGAAGTAAAAACTCTTCCGTTTCTTTCTGACTCTGAGAGCACTCATTGGGAAGTCAGACCTCTGCAGCTGGGAATCACAGAGATCATAAACTGAGAGCTATGGCCTCAGAGTTAATTTAGCTCAGTATCCTCACTTTACAGGTGCAAAAACGGAGGCCTAGCAGGGTCTTCCTCAGGGTTACTCAGGTGATGGTAAAACCTAGACCAGTTCCTTCCCCAATACAATGCTCTTTCCACACCTAGTTTCGGGACACATGTTACTTTCTCTTCTATCATGACTAAATTGACACTCTTAGAGTCACATTTAACGTACCGCTGCTGAAGTCACCTACTTAAACAAACTGCTTTCACAGTGAGCGGTACATCAGTCTCCTGAGAGCAGATCCATCGTGCAGTAAAGAGCCTTACAAAATCCTCTTGTTTCTGACCGATAAGATGATGCATATCCCCTCACTCAACACTTTTAAAGATAAACTTTCCAACTGTTGGGTCTCATACCTAGAAGCACCTTCCATACCAGCGCACGGTACATGGATGGGAGAGGGAACCTCTGACTAAAAGTACAAAGTTTCTCGATATCTAGAGGAAGGAAAAAAAAAAAAACAGTTAGAAGCTTTTTATGCTGATCACATGAAAGTGCATTTCATTTTTTTCAAAAATTAGAGTAACATTTCCTCAGAAGAATTCTACTCTCGTCAGTAGATCTAGGAAAGGCAATGCTGGTCTGATTTCTAGCCCAGGTGTTCCACCAACTAGCTATTTAAAAACAATCAGTGCTTCACGGCGTAGGTGAAGCATTTTGCATATGTTACTACATTCCCTACAACATCAGCGGTAGTTACTGTTTATAGAATTTATTTCACTTAACCCATACTGCAAGTTTGTTGGGCGCAGAAATTGGGGCGCCTGGGTGGCTCAGTCGGTTAAGCATCCAATTCTTGATTTCAGCGTAGGGTGTGAACTCAGGTCGTGGGATCAAGACCGTGTTGGGCTCCCTGCTCAGCCGGGAGTCTGCTTCTCCCTCTCCCTCTCCCTCTCCCCCTCCCCCTCCTCCTCCTCCTCTCTCTCTCTCTCTCTCTCTCAAATAAATAGATTTCTCTTTTAAAAAAAAAAAATGCAGATGGGGTGCCTGGGTGGCTCAGGTGGTTAAGCATCTGCCTTCGGCTCAGGTCATGATCTCCAGGTCCTGGGATCGAAACTAGAGTCGGGCTCCCTGCTCCATGGAGAGCCTGCTTCTGCCTCTCCCTCTGCCCCTCCCCCTGCTTGTGCTCCCTCTGTCTCTGACAAAAAAATAAAATCTTTAAAAAAAATAAATAAAAATAAAAATAAAATATTTTTTAAAATGCAGAAACTGAAGCTCAAAGCAGTTAAGTGACTTAAGTTAGTATAGCTAGTGAGTGTCACAGTCAGCCCTCAAATCTCTCCATTTTTCAATAATCCACAATCAACTGTCCTGGACCTCAGATCCCCCTACTTGTCAAATGAGAATAATTCCAGACATACTTAAAACACAGACTGTCTAGTGAGGATCAAAGATCAGGTGGGATATGGTTTTGAAATTTTAAAAGCATTCTACAGAGTACCATTTTTACCTATGGTTCAGTTTATTTTACTCTAGTCAACAGAACAGACCTTATTATTACTACAAAGAAACTAAAATGTCAATACATAATGTAGGCTCGGTATTTCCATAGAAGAAAAATCATGGCTAAGAGTTGTGAATTTACCCAGAAGCTAGTAACACCTCTGAAAACCGAGGAAAGGAAACATATGGAAAATATGAGAAAAAAACATCATTGATTTCTTGAGACCTTTCAAAGGCATCTGACTTGGCCTCGGCAAAATATAAGCTTGAAAAATCCATAACTTCTCCTGAAACACACTATTCACCTGTTATCCTATCACTAAATAATACAGCAGGTAACAAATACTTCTGAATGTCTTTTAAGAGCCTTTCTTTCAGGACAGCTGGGATGACTAAAACCCGATAACTTTAGCTTGTAAAACTCACCCAGCCGGTCATCTTTTAGGAGAATTTCCAATGATTTCTTTTCTTCAACTCCACGAAACCCCACTTTCTCATAATATACTGAACGGAAGTTTCTCTGAGAGTCCTCAGTCATGTTTCATTCTTGGAGGAGAAAGAGCACGGAAGGAGAAAGAGTGAGCTTAAAAACAAAGAATGAAGAATTGGGAACTTTTCCAATGATTTTCTGCAACTTCCCCCATGAATTCGATATACTGAAATAAACTGGCTGCCCTTGCATAGGACTCAATATTAAATATCTCCTTTTAAACAACTAACACCACCTCACCTATGTTCCTTGGCCAAAAACCAAGACATAAAACTAAAGTCCTCTGAGCCGTTAAAATAGATTTCACAAGGTGCAGGCACTAGGGTTCCTACTTATGGGAGTTCCTAGCCATTACACATGTTCAAAGAAAAAAATTAGTGAAATATGAAGATGGAGAAGATGTCATGTAAAAGGGGTTACCAAACAGTATCCACTAGGATTCTTTTTGTTTTACAGATATTATGCATTAAAAAATTGGACTATATTCTAAAATGTTGGCAATGAGTTATCTTTAGGTAGTAGGATTCTCAGTGATTTAAATCTTTCTTTTGCTTAGCCATATTTTTTGAATGGGCACTTTGTAAAATGAAAAACTAAGCTATAAAGTAAAAAGCCACACGTTTCTCACTTAGTTTTCTTTTAAAGACAATACTATCAAATGCAATTACCAAAATTCAGAACTCACCACAGATTAACAGCACTAAACTGTAAACCAGAAGAGGCCCAGGAGTGTAGCCTATTGACAAGTGATGCCACAGCTGGAGACAGAATAACGACTTAAAATCTGGCATCAGAATTCAAAAAGTTCAGCTTCTCAGGTTCTTTCACAATAAACGTTCATAAGACTGACAGCAGGTCATCAGGAAAAGGTCAAACTGGGTTGGCATTTTTAAGAATAAAATGAATGTAACACATTTTTCAGGAAGTACTGCACTGCCTGACTCAAATGCTTAAAACGTCGACGCAAAAAAAACATATATATATATATACACGCATACATGTACACATATATACACATATGTATTATATTAATATATATGTATAGATATAATCCTCAGGTTTAGAAATCCTGAGAAGTTCCAGACAGCCACGTTCTTATTGAAAAGATAGGCTCTGAGCCCCTTCAGTCACAGGAAAGAAGAGGAATCGTTTCAAATGACAAATTCTAAAGGGTTCTGAGCTTTGGGGACCAAATGCTTTTTTAAAAAACAAAATTACAAAGGACTAAAACACTAAATGAGCTCGGGATTCATTTAAAAACAGCATCCGAACAGCTGCAGGGTGATGCGGTGCCCATTGCCTAAAAACGCCATTCTCGGATTGCACTACAGCGGCATACAGGTCCTGGAGAAAATACTGTTGACACTTCGGCCCGAGCGTCCACTTCAGGAAATGCAAACACACCCTGGTTTGAGACCCCAGGTCCCCTTCTCCCTATTATGCTTCACCTCTAGAAGTGGAAACCACACCCGGGTTGAGACTAAGTGGTCCGGGGGAGGCAGCGGAAACCAGGCCCAGCGCGCTGACCGGCCGGCGGGCAGACGGGCGACGCAAGGGCCGCCGAGGACACGAAAGCGCCCCACGGTGGCCCCCGCTGTGGTGAGAGGTGGCCGGACACCCGCGCCCGGCAGGGCAGCGACCGGAAGAAGCCGCCGGCGCCGCTGTCGTCGCCGGACGTGACGTCAGTACCCGCCCGAGGGGCGGTGTCGAGACTGCGCGTGCGTACTGAGCATGCGCAAAAGCTCCACTCTCGCTCGGAGACCTGGACGCTTGAAAGAGCAGAAAGCCTCTCCCGTGCGAGGTTCAAGGTTGTCTTATCGCGGCGCCAGCCTCTGGCTTCCGTCCTCTAGCTCCTCCGGCCCACACCTGGTCCGGAGAATCTCGCGACCACCTTATCCCCTCTGCCCTGGCGGCTAGTGTTTGGGATGCTGTCTTCTCCAGGGCCGCAAGATCCCCGCCTGCTGGAGACCTTGGAGCCTGGGAGGATGCTCCCCAGCCTGTCTGCAGTGGAAGACTCCTGTTTTGATTCTTGATTCCCTTGTTGTTCTTCCAGTATGTGGAAACAAGTGAAGACCAAGCACATGAAAAATGCAAAGGCAATTTATTCAAAACTTGCTGTGCAGGGGAGCCACCATCCTTTGAGTTTTGGCAGAAAATCAAAGGCAGACAGGAGTGGGAACAGCTGATAGAGGAAAAAAGGCAATGCTTCAGGCGTACCCTCACTGAAGGCTATTGACATGAGGAAGCTGTAGGGAGACTAATTAGAAGGGGGACATCCTGTGTGATCCTTGCCATAGTCAGTTAGCCATGAGTGGCTTTCTCTGGTTGGTCCGAAGTTGGGACAAAAATTAGGGAAGCTGTCAGTTATTAATCAAGTCCTGGCCATTTGGGACCAATTGTTAACGGTCGTTTATTGTTTGACTTCCTAGGTTGTTTCTAAAGCTAGCAGTCTGGCTTCCTGCAAGTTTGACTTAGAGCAGACAGGCTTCCTAGGCTGATTATTATAGGTAAGGCATTGGTTTTCTATCTAGGTTGCTGCAGGTTGTGGGTCAGAGTTATATTTGTATATATGGTTGGGCCACTGTATATTCAAATTAAACACTATAAAAGTAAATTATGAAAAATGAAGTTTTAAAACAAGATATACTAAATACAAGCCCCAATCTATTAGATTCAGCAGACGTAAAACTATTCTGTAAAATGGCTATTAAAGTTTATAAACATTTTCGGTTTCTCTGCTTACCTTGTCACAGACCAGCACTGGTCCTGGGGACATCCCTCTGAGCAACACTGCCTGTGTTTAAACCAACACAGCTGGAGAGGAACCCCCTAGAGAAAAGTCAGCTCGGTGATGGGTGCTCCTCCTTAAAAGCCCAAATGTGTACAGAACAGGCCACACAGAGGCCAAGCTCTAGAGGGAAACTTGGAATCAGTGGTACAGAAGTCAGTCCAGTTACAGTGTCAGGAAGTTTGTGGTGTAAAGCTAGATAGAACTTTAAGAGAAGCTAGTGGTGGTTGAACTTAAACACGTATGGTCCTCCCAACCCCTCGATCATTACCATCTTTATTTAGTTCCTCAGTACTGGGGTACTAAGCCTTGCTTAGGCAGCATTTCTTCACATCGGGAGGAATTCTTCAAGTTACAGCTTTCAAGAATTCCATTTGCTTCATTTACTTCCTCTGAACCTTGGACCCGTCACTAATGTTCACAATTTCCTTTTTTTATATCTTGGAAATAGAGCTAATCATGGTGACAATATCACAGGTATTGGAAGGCTTAGATGAGAAAGTATGTAAACTGCTTGGCACAGTGCTATGGCACAGCGAGCATATACGTGAATCAGCTGCCAGTTGCTTACGGGTGACAATATGGTTGTCTTTAATTGCCTTTCACTGTGCTTTTTGTGAGCTGATAAACAGAATATTTGGAAGCTTCTCTAGGAAATAAGTCTCCTGGAGACTACTGCAGCCAGACTGACCCTTTCAAAATGTCCTTTCTCTGCTTAAAATCCTACAACAGCTTCCTGTTTCCCTCAGAGTAAAAACCAAAATCATTTCGTTGTGTGCCTTCTTACCTCAACCTCATCTACTGTTAGGGACCCTCTTGTCTTAGGACCTTCTCATGTTTATTCTCTCTGCCGAAAATGGTATTTCCCCAGATAGCCACATAACCTGTTTCCTCACCTTAATTTTGGTCATATGTTTCCTCCTCCAACCATCACCCTACCGAAAATTGCAAACTCATTGCCTGAGTCCCAGTCTCCTCCCATCCTCTACTTTTCCTTTCTTCCTCAGCACTTACCACCTCACACACTACGTAATCCACATATTTTACTTGTTATTGAGTCTAACCTCCCACCAGGATGTCAATTCCACAAGGTCAGGAAACTTCGCTTTGTTAACTGATGCTTCCACAGTTGATGGGACAGTACTTGACATAGTAAGTGCTCAATTCAGACTGCTGAGTGAAGGAAAAGAGACCCCACACACTGTGAATGGAGAGCCATTCTTTTCTTAACATTGTACGTTTGGGCTGTGAGATGTCAGAAGACATTATTAGTCATCGGACGCCTGCCACAACACAGAACGTCGAGTGAAGTAGCGAAGTGTGATGCTGTGATTCATAAGAAACATATATTTGGTCTTCATCCCTGTTTCTGGTTCACAGCTCCTAAAACCCTTGAAATGTCCTAGGTGTTGAGAGTGAGAAAGATATCTCGTGTTATGTTAATGAGGTGACTGTTGGACTACAGCTAAGGATGGGGGCTGGTTGCCAGGTGATTAGAGGGTTGGAACGTTCTTTCTTTCTTTTTTTTTTTTTAAGATTTTATTTATTCATTGGGGGAGAGAGAGACAGAGCAGGCATAAGCAGGGGGAGAGGAAGAGCTAGAGGGAGAAGCATACTCCCCGCTGAGCTGGGAGCCCACTGTGGGGCTGGATCCCAGGACCCTGAGATCATGACCTGAGCCAAAGGCAGACACTTAACCATCTGAGCCACCCAGGCACCCCTAGAGGGCTGGAACTTTCAATTCTGCCCCCCTGACCCCCAGGAAGGTGAGAGAGGCTGGAGGTGTAATCGGTCCTCGATGGCCAATGATGTAGTCAATCATACCTGTATAATGAAGCCTCCATTAAAACCCCTAAGAGGAGGGGGTTTGGAGAGCTTCTGGGTTGGTGATTATTTGCAGAAAGTGCGGAAGCTCTGTGCCCTTCCCCCACGCCTTGCCCTAAGCATCTCTTCCATCTGGCTGTTCCTGAGTTACATCCTTTTATAATAAATCAGTAATATCACAAGTAAAGTGTTTCTCTTAGTTCTGTGAACCACACTAACAAATTACTCAAACCCAAGGAGGAGCTCGTAGGAACCTCCAGTGTATAGCTGGTTGGCCAGAAGCCAGGGAGACAGCCTAGATTTTCATCTGGAATCTGAAATGGGGGTGGGGGACCCAGTTTGTAGGATGGAGCCCTTCATCTGTGGAATCTGGTGCTGTCTCTGGGTAGATAATGTCCGAATTTAGTTAAAATATAAGACACTCAACTGGTGTCCAAGAATTGCTCAGTGGTGTAGGGAAACCACCCCCTCCACACGCACACGTGTGTGCTTGCACGCGCGCACACACACACACACACATACACACGTTAGAACTGGGTGAGATAATCTTAGCAGGCAATAAAATTTTCATGGAATTTAATTGAAATATGAATTTTAAAAGTCACAGGTGCACTTCATTTTTGAACGTATACCTTGCTGCCCATCTGTGGCCGGCATCATTTCTCACTGTGTTGTAACCTGACTGCCCTCTGGTGGTTAACTGTTCTTACTAAATTACGGGAATAATTGTACTAATCATAGCAGTTCCATACTTCACCACCCCACTCTGACCCATCACTGTTAATAGATATGTAAAAAGTTAAGGGCAGAGGGGTCCCTCTTGATTGGAAAGTTGGCCACAGTGTATAGAGACCCTCTATGCCTGGCTTGAGCTCTGGGATAATTAGATTTGAGGGATCCCATTCACTTGACTACTTTCTACTAGTAGGTTTTTCCTCATACAACCCTATCTTTTACCTGCATCATTTGACACAACTGGTGTTTTCATGACCCCTTTTCATGATGCGTAACGATACACAGATATGTCCTACTGGAGGCAACAGTAGCTAACCTTTTAAAACTAGGAGTGTATGTATTATGTAGATGTGATTACAAACTTCAATACTGTCTCTATGGTTAGACCCAGAGGTTGCCTAGTGCTTAAGGAGTCATTTAACAAATAACGAATCCATTAACCACTGATAATTATTTGGCCTTGGCCCTGTCTGATATTTTGCATAAATCTTTGACCCTTCTAGTGTCAAGATAGCATGGAGAGTCAGCAAGGTTAAAATGAAAACTTCATTTTCAGCGAAACTAGAAAAAGATATATAAAATAAGTGAAGAAATTTCCAAAGCAGTGGAGATTAACCAGGGCAGGTGTAGGAGAAAGAATCTGTGAGTTCTGGGTCAGTTTCAGTTGATCAATTTCTTCTTCTCATTATGGATCAAGTTTTCTTCTTTCTTTACATGCCTGGAAACTCTTCACTGGATGCCAGACTTTCACCTTTTTGGGGTGCTGAATAGAATTGTATCCCCTAAATATTCTTGAACTTTGTTCTAGAATGCAGTTTCATTACTTGGAAACGGTTTGATTCTTTTGGGGTTTGCTTTCAGGATTTGCTAGGTGGACCCAGAGACATGTTTATCCTGGGGCTAATTATTTCCCACTTCTCAGTACTCTACCTGATGTTCCATGAATTATGTGGCTTCCCAGTCTGGCTGCTGGGAAAAGGCACTAATTCTCCCCAACCTAGCGTATACAGTTCTCTCTAATCCTTTTGGATGATTCTTTCCCTGGCCTCAGGGAAAGAATCCTTATCACACCTGCAATGATCAGCCCTCTCCTGGAAACTTGAAGGGGACTCTGGGTAGATCTCTGGAGCTTGCTGTCTGTGGTTCTTTCCTCTCCAACACTCTGTTCTGTCAACTCTAGCCACCTTGCTTTCCCCAGTCTCTCAGCCCTGTATCCCTAAATCAGGGACTCCACCAGGCTCTACCTGGGCTCCCCCTCACTGCGCCACAGCTTGGACAGTCTCTCAAGGCAGTAAGCTGGGGTGATATCATAGGTCATACCTCATTTGTTTACCCCCTTTTGTGGAATCACTGATACCCAAGATCTTGAAAACTACGGTTTCACGTATTTTGTCCAGTTTTTTTGTTGGTGTTTCAGGTGAGAGATGCATCTGTCCTTGTTATGCTGCATCTTGATTACAAGCAGAGGTCCAGGGGCGCCTGGGTGGCTCAGTTGCTTAAGCATCCGACTCGTGATCTCAGCTCAGGTCTTGATCTCAGGATCATGAGTTCAAGCCCCACGCTGGGCTCCATGCTGGGTGTACAGCTTACACGAAAAAAAAAAAAAGCAGAGGTCCAATCATTATTTTTCATGTTATCATTTTCTTTATTAATTCCACACATTTCAACAAAACATTTTGTCAGGAAAAAAAATGTTAAGAAATTTACCCAAGTAACAACACATTTCCTAAGGGAATGGGATGAGAAGATACCGTGGAAGGAACAGCATTTGAGATGAGGAGTAAAGACTTTGTAGCAAAAGGGGTATTTTTGACAGGAGATATGGCACCCACCGAACCACAAAGGAAATGATGATGTGTATTTGGAGAATGGGAGTCAGCCTGTGGCAGCTGTGTGGGTGTCATCAGAGATAAGGCTGGAGAGAAGGAAGGTCAGATATGGAAGGCCGAAGGACCAAGAACCCTCCTCTGAGGGAGCGGTGACTCAGATCAGAGGGAAGCTTTAGAACAGTGGATCTCAAAGACCTAGGAAGGGGAGACACCTGGAGGCTAGAGGGCCTCTCTGGAGGCGCTAAAGGCCATTGCAGAGGGAGGGAGAGGTGGGTTTGGACAGCTGAGAGGCTCTGAGAGGTCGTAGCTAACCTGGGACTCAAATCGGGACATCTGGGTTATGGCGGCCTGAAAGATCACTACAAGGAAGTCAGCAAGGAGCAGGTTGAGAACCAGCTATGTTCCATCACCAGCTAGCTAAGCAGGGGATAACCAGGGTCAGCATTTGATGACGACGCCCAGGTGCAGTTGTAGATGGTACACTCATGAAACGAGCTAGGGTGTTACAGGCACTTTAAAATGCATTCTTGGAGAGTCAATCAAATCCTGAACAAAGGACCTACGGATAATTCCTCCACGTGGGGTTAGATTTTGCCCCGGTCTCTAGCCGTAGAAACTCGGCTTGCAGAATTCTCACGAGCAGCAGCAGAGGGCAGCAACGGCAGGTGGGTGGCAGATTCCTCGCAAGGCGCTCAGAGGACTTGGGCTTCTGCCTTCACCAACAGCAGGTGTTTCCAGATGCTGGGGAAGAGAAGGCTGGCCCCGGCTTGCCAGGTAAACCACACATCCATCTTCTTGCAGATGGCAATGCTGAGCAGGGCAACAGGGACCTCTTTATTCCATCAAGTGAAAAGAATAACAGCTACATTTATTGAGTGCCTACTATTTTTAGAGCCATGTGCATATTATGCCATTTAATTCTCTTAACAACCTGAAGAAGTTGGTATTATTATCACCACCTACATTTTATAGGAAAGGAGTCCAAGTGGATATAACTTGTAAATGATTGATATCTGGTTCCAGAGTCCACATGTTTAAACATTACATTGTATTACCTCTCCAGGAAGTGGTATTGTTATTGGAGTGAGTGAGTGTGTGTGTGTGTGTATGCTTTGCTTTTTGGTGCATAGAGAGTTTTTGTTAGTTTGTATACATTTAGGGTAAGATGGATGCCTTGTAAATTTTTAAATCTTTTCTTTTAAACAAGACACTATAGGGGCGCCTGGGTGGCACAGCGGTTAAGCATCTGCCTTCGGCTCAGGGCGTGATCCCGGAGTCCTGGGATCGAGCCCCACATCAGGCTCCTCCGCTATGAGACTGCTTCTTCTTCTCCCACTCCCCCTGCTTGTGTTCCCTCTCTCGCTGGCTGTCTCTGTCTCTGTTGAATAAATAAATCTTAAAAAAAAAAAAAAAACAAACAAGACACTATAAGGCAGAAACAAGATATTTTGGTTTGTGGGAGCAGAGCCTCGTGAAGTGTGATCGCGTGACTAGTGCTGGTCCGCGAACTGTTATGGGTCTGCAACAAGGTTAAGTACAGAAATTCAGAGCAAGCATTTAGACGCTCTTGTAGCAACTTGACAGTCATTTTATGCCTGTTGAATCTAATAATAAAAATTGGGGGCTCGTATTTTGTATGTCTTTTATTTTAATTTTCCAGTGATTTGTATTTATTATATTTGAGAAAAGTTAAGTCCACAACAGATTAGAATTTTTATTTTTAGAAAGCTGGTTGTGGGGCACGTAGGTGGCTCAGTCATCAGTTAAGCGTCTGACTCTTGACTTCGGCTCAGGTCATGATCTCAGGGCTGTGAGATCGAGCCCTGCATTGGGCTCCGCACTAGGCGTGGAACCTGCTTGAGAGTCTCTCTCTCTCCCTCTCCCTTGTTCCTCCCGCCTTCTCAAAAAATAAAGATTCAAAAAAGCTGGTTCTTCACCACAAGATTGCTTGAAAGCACTGTAGCAGGGTTTATAACACATACAGAAAAGTCTAGAGGGTTTTAGATAGGTTCCTTTTATAGGGGAAATGAGCAGCCAGCACAGTTATTAAAACATGGAGACACCACTCCTCTGAATCCCCCAATAGCTCCACTGATGGTCATGATTAAAATAGAGCGGGGGGGGGGCAGTTATAGGGGAGGAGGAAAATGAAGACCGAGAGAAAGCAGAAGGGAAAACCTTGGTAAAGCTTCAGGAACAGGAGCTGCTTCCCTTCCTGGCCAAATCACTGCAATGAGCATAGGAAAAGTGCATTATAAAGAAACAGATGGAGTGTGGAATAACTTTTTAAAAAACTGTTCCTACGTCTTGCCGGAGCACTTACATTCGATACAGCGAAGGATTCTGAGAGCCATGTAACCAACCGGCTTCCACCTCCATTCATTCCTAGTCTCTTACCTTAAAAAAAATACCTGATTTTCAGTTGAAGGATGAGCCCTTGGCCTCCCTCCAGCTCTGGCATCAAAAAGTTGTGATTTAGGAATGCAGAAGAAAAAGTTTTAGAAGTGGTATTTCTCAGAGAAACACAAAAATCAAACAAAAAGAGAACTTGCCAAGGCATAAGTAAAATTTAAATCTAGGAGTGGAGGGGCGCCTGGGTGGTTCAGCCGTTAAGCATCTGCCTTCAGCTCAGGGCATGATCCCAGCATTCTGGGATCGAGCCCCGCATAGGGCTCCTCCTCTGGGAACCTGTTTCTCCCTCTCCCACTCCCCCTGCTTGCGTTCCCTCTCTCGCTGGCTGTCTCTCTCTCTGTCAAAAAAATAAATAAAATTAAAAAAAAATAAAACTAGGAGTGGAGATTGTGAGGGTGAAGGAGGAAAAAAAATGAGCCATTCTTGGTTCAGTGGCAGGTGGTTTCCTTCTCTGAGGAGATAAAGGGGGAAATGCTTCGCAATGTCCTGATTCAGGAGTACCTGCTTAGCAGTGCACAGAGTAGACATCCATCCATGAAATATGATTTGCCAACAAGTGTTTCCCAGTTGCCCCCAATCTTTCCTCCCCTGCTGCTACTCTCCTTTCCCCTTACTTTCCTTTTTAAAATTGTCTTATTCGGATTCAGGAAAGGAGGATATGTCCATTTCCAGATGAGGATAGCTGAAGTTGGGACTTTAGGGAGTGACCTAAATCAAAGGTCAAATGTGGCAGCACCTGAGAACTTAGAAGTTAGTTCTAGGTGGGTCAGAATGGGGAAACCTCCTGTAGGGACGTCACAGGCCATCAGAAACAAGACAATTTCTCAGACTTGCCCGCAGGTAGGTGTGGCCATGAGACTAAGTCCCCGGCCAAAGGACGTGACAGAGACAGTAAGTGTGAAACTTTGGGTCATGTCCTTAGAGAGAAGGGGAATGTTCTCTGATTTCCTTTCTCCTGCTGGCCGGAATGCAGACACAAAGATGACCCATCTAGAACCATCCAGACAAAGTCAACTTCCTAGGAAAGACAGAGCAACCAGATAAAGAAGCCAGGGCCCTGCCAACTTAGCAGAGAACACCTACCACTCCAGCTTTAGCTGTTACTGGAGAGAAAAACACCCTTTTCTTGCTTAAGCCTCTGTTGTTTTAGACTCTGTTCTATGCAATCAAACATATTCAAATGAATACAGACTTCCAGAAAAATATGCCCTCAAGACCACTGCTTTGAATGCCATAACAAACAATTAGGGGCCCCTGGGTGGCTCGGTCAAGCCGAAGACTCTTGATCTCTGCTCAGGTCATGATCTTGGGGTCTTGAAATCAAGATCAGAGTGAGGCTTCTAGTTCAGCGGGGAGTCCGCTTGAGATTCTCCCTCTCCTTCTGCCCCCCCCTTTCTCTCTCTAAAATAAATACATCTTTAAAAAAAATTTGAACAGAGATGTGAACATACATAAAAGTGCCAACTTCACATCTGTAAGAAAATACAGCTTGAGAGAGGGGACTGGAGCTCTTTGTCAACTAAGAAAAATAGGCTTAGCAAGATCCATTCCCATCCCCCAATTCTAATGCTTTTAGCCACAGAATCCTGTTAAGTTATTCCGAATCTAGTCCTCTCCATCTCCATAAAGCTTTCACTCTCTTCATTACTCCACCAATCCAAGCCATTTTGCCATCACCCCACCCTCAGAATGCCTGAAACACCATCTAATCTCTCAGCTCTTACACTTGACCCAGTTTCCCTAAATTTCAAATCAGAGGCAACTCAACTCTGCTCTCTCAAAGGACTCTCTCAGCACACCCCTCCTCTGTGTCCTCACACTCTCCCAGATGAGATTCTCCTGATGTGTGGTTCCCAGGAGAACAATTTCCTGAGCTCAGAGACAGCTTACTCAATGTAAGTTTACCCTTTCTCCCTCTTCCCACGGACATTTATTAAGCTCTTTTTCTTTGCCAGGGGATCATACTGGGTACCGGCCTATACACCTGGCACCGGCAGGAACAAGAGAGGAGTCCAGCTGTCATGTGGCACAGATGTTTGGAGGCTCACTTCTGTCTAGGATCTAAGACAGTATGTGTGATGCAGGGAATGGGAAGGGAGTATGTGAGAACTTTTCTGCATGTGATTGGAGTAGCATTTCAACACAATATGAAGAATTAAAGTCTAATTTTAAACAGGTGGGTGATAGGTAGCCATAAAGGAGCGCTAACTTAAGACTTAGGACATTTCCAGAAATCGACATGCTAGTACTTACCATTACTTTTTTATAAAATAAATTGCATTGCAGACCCGGGCTCAAATTAATGTTCTATCGGTTCATCAAGCAAGTCCAATAGGAAGCCAGAGGGATCTGATTTTTTTTTAAAGATTTTATTTATTTGACAGACACAGAGAGAGAGAGAGAACAAGCAGAGGAAGCCGCAGAGAGAAAGGGAGAAGCAGGCTCCCCGCTGAGCAGGGAGCCCAGTGTGGGGCTTGATCCCGGCACCCTGGGATCATGACCTGAGCCGAAGGCAGATGCTTAACCGACTGAGCCACCCAGGCACCCCAGGATGTGATTATTTTTATCAAACCATACAGAGGCACGTTTTGCAAGCTATAGATTGCAAGGAGCCCTCTTTGCTTTGGATCACTGGAATGCTTTCTCCTTGGATGTGGTCTCTCAAATGCTGCATGGAACTCTGTGTGTCTGGCCCTTCTCATTGTCAGATCGATGGGAGATTTTTAATACTGATTGGATGAGTGAAGGTATAAGATAAAGGTAGGAGTGCACCAGACATCACTGGCATTTCACAGTGTAATCTGCCCTCTATGCAGATGTTGGTTTGGCTACTACATCTCTCATTTGCTATCTGCATTACCCTTGGCAAGTTGCTTATGAGCGTGGGCTATGTAAGAGGGTTAACAATAGTGAGGACGGTTGTAAGGATTAAACGAAGGCACTGTTACACTTGACACGCTTCCTTGGCTGAACAGAGCTCTATGTTTCTGCCAACTTTCCATCGACAAAGCTCTTGCCCTCCTACCTCTGCTCCCGTCTAAATTCATCTGTTCTCGCCAATCACTCTCGCCGCCTATGCGCAGCCTGGGCTCCACCCCTCCCTGCGATGCCACGCCTCCCCGCGATGCCACGCCTCCCCACAGTGCCACGCCTTCCTGCGATGCCACGCCTCCCTGCGATGCCATGCCTGCTTCTATACAAGTTCTGCTTCCGCCCTAGCAGCCCCGAGTGCGCCCCCTGCTGGTGCTTTGGCAGCGGTCTGGAGTCCCTTAGTCACCAATCAGCAGCCGGCAGGGCCCACCTGCCCCTACCCTCTGAGATTATCTGTCTTCCCTCAGTCCCACATGGGCCAATCAGTGCAAGGCAAGCACCCCCAAAACTTTGTAAAAAAAAAAAAAGGGGGTGGGGGGTGGACAGAGCAACCATGCTCACGTCTATGCCCTCCCTAAACCTGCTCCTTTTTAAATGGGTGCCATATTGAAAAGGATCTGATCCATCAAGTATCGTTCAGGAGAAATCAATAAGCTGCTTTTTTAAGGGATATTTGTATTTTTGCACGGGTACGTCATTAATCAATAGGGTGAAGTTTCAGGTATAAACAATAGGACAGAAGAGAGAAATTTGGGCCTCAATGAGTCCCAGGACCCTCCAATCATACCAGCTAGACCAGTTTATTTCACCGGAAGGCAGGTTCTATTCACAGTGGAATTGTACAACGAGCTTGTTGCCTAAGTAACCTTGAAAAGCTGTCTTATGACGCACATATTACAAAACCAAAAGGTTGAAGAAGTTTTCTTGGAGGCTACTCTGTGTCATCAGGGTTTAATAATAGAAGTTAAAACACCCTCCCAATTGGAAATAAGATGATTCAAAGACCCAACTGAACACTTTGAACAGCACGCAAACATCCCGTCAATCATAAAGGCAGTAGGCAGTCCAAGAATTCGTGTGTGCCGTCTGCACACCTTGGATGTTTACCTGTGTCCCTGAGAACTTCTAGGTGGCATGATGGGACTGAAGACCTGGCCCCTGGAGTACTAGTCTCGGCAGCAGCAAGGGGCGAAAACGTGAAAGAGAATAAAAGGCACCTGTCTGCATCAGAACACCAGAGACAAAGCACGGCTCTCATTTGTAGCCAGCTGCCTGAGGCTTCCCAATTGAAGCTGAG
The DNA here is from genome assembly GCF_017311325.1 of Ursus maritimus. Taxonomy (NCBI): domain Eukaryota; kingdom Metazoa; phylum Chordata; class Mammalia; order Carnivora; family Ursidae; genus Ursus; species Ursus maritimus. The sequence goes on from NW_024425564.1 coordinate 24,300,477, forward strand.
AAAGGGCTGGGCTTTTGGCAGCTGGGCAGCTCACTGGCTGTGGGAGGCCCCCTTCCTGCATTTCCCGGGGAAGAGGGATGTTCTCTTTTATAGAAATGGGGTGGGCAGTGGGCATGTGAACTGCAGGTGGGACACCAGTGTGTGCAACCCAACATCCAGACCTATGCTGTCCCCGCGGTAACCTGGGCCACAGCTGGGAAGGTCCTAGGTTCCTTCCATTTGTAGCTTTTCTTTTTCTTTCTGAAGGAATTCCCAGACATTGCGGGTTTCCTGGACTATTTACACAGTACTATTGATACAATGTCACTTTGATACAATTTACTGTCTTCCCTCGGCCTTCTTCTAATCTTATTACCTAAGTGTTAGAAGGCAGGGTGTAGAGGGGGGGGGTGGGATACCAAACTATTTTGTTTTCTGGGAAGAAGAGAGTGAGCATACCTAAATAAATAAATAATTTAATTAATTAATTAATTTTAAAAAATAAATGTCTGGTTAAGGAAACACCTGACTTATTCCCTTTCTCCATCCTGACCCATTCTACTTGTTTTTCACACAGAGGAGCTCTTCGGAGATTAATCACAGGCTGATTGTCGTATACTTTTTGTGGAGCCGGGGGGGGGGAAGAAAAGCTTAAAGGAGGAGGTAGGAAGAAAGGCAGGTAGCTGGCTAGTAGCAAAAGGACTCAGATGCCCATGACTATGGGGGAACCGGGCTGAACGTGAGAGCAACCTGTTCTCCAGATAGACTGGTGAGTGCCCAGTGGGATCTCTTAGGGCAGATTAAGAATACAAACACTGTAGTCGTGTCCTTTGGGGCATCTGTTTGCTTGAGTATCAACTTCTTTTCGGCTCAACTCATATTTGTCAACACAGGAAAAACACAAAATTGACCAGCTCACAATATACTTGCCCATCCTAGAGAGAGTCAGATCAATGTTAGCAATTCAAAGCCAAAGAGCAGTTCTGACCTTTTAAAAGCCCTTAGAATCTGAGATTTATTTTTCTGCTAGAAAAGACTCTAGGAGACTATCAGCTGGCTCATCCGACTTGAAGAAAGGAAGGAATTATTAATGCGATTTCTGTTTTGGAGTGAGGCAGTTGAAGCATAGAACATCAGAGGAATTAATTTTCCCGAAACCCTGTAGCCAGTAAGGGGTGGGGAGTGAGAGTCCAAGCTCCCCACTTTGGCAGGGTTCTGTCTTACATCCTGTTGTCTCCTGGCTGATGCATTACAAGCAATACTTTCCTTCTGTGCTGGGACGAGGCAGTGGGGAAGAAACAGGTGGTTACTCATCAGGCTGCTGACATCTGCAAAGGGAGCAGCACCTGTGGTTCTTGAACCCTGGCTGTCCCTTAGAATCACGTGGAGAGCTGTGACTGCGCCCCCTGGCCCATGAGTCAAATCTGAGCCTCTAGGGGTGGAGCCAAGGGTCTCCCTAGTTTGTGCAAGCTCCCAGGTGAGCTGAGAGCCACTGTTCTAGAACCCTGACTCTTCATGGTGGACAGATGGAAGACAGAGACTTGCCTGGAGCCATGCCCGCACTCACAATCACCTGGAGGGCTCGCTGGGCCCAGCCCCCAGTGTTTCTGATGCTCAGGTCTGGGGTGGGATGGAGGATTTGTATTTCTGCGGACCTAAGGACACCGCTCTGACCACTGCTGACCTAGAGGCAACTTTCTTCAAAATTACACTTGCCTGTCTGGAGCCTGAGCGTCTGTCATACCCCCTGGAGAGGACTTGGGGTGCACAGGTGGGCAAGAGGGTAGTTTTGATTAAGAATCCGGGTAAAAAGGATTACAGAGCACATGGCTCCTATTGTAGTTGCGCTATTCCTCAGGTGTCCTGCAGCCCGACGAAGGTGCCAGCGAGCAAGCCAGAATATAAAAACCGGAATTGGAAGTGGCTCACCTTTCTTTCTCAGCTGCAAGTAAAGGCTCTTGAAACTCCTACTAGAACTAGTGGATCTCCAGCAAACGGCTCTAAAAAGGCTACAAATAGTCTATTATCATGCCTTCTGGCAAGCCAGCAGCCCAGAGCAAGGAAAGCAGCATGCCTGGAGATCTGGGGCCCGTTTGACTTCCATGGGGCTTGTCCGGGCTCCTTGCCTTCGCCTTATAGGGTAATTGCGAAGACTTCAGTCACAGAATGAGGTCTGAGAACATGTTGCTCTCAGAGGAAAGGTGGCCGTGAAATGAAAACACAAAGGGTGTGGCAGATCCATCGTCCTCTGAATGTAACCACCCGTCTCTGCTGCTCCCCTCTTCTGTGTCTTTGGGATGAACTGGGCCTGAGCTAGGCTAGTCCGCAGCGGGAGGAATGGTGTGGAGGTCGGTCATACTCCAATAGAGGGGGCTGTGGAGTCGAATTCCCGAATGCAGGGACGGTGATGGTAATGCCAATGCCGGGAGAGAGGGCTTATGTCATGATGTAGGAAAGACCTAAGGAATTCGAAGCCGAGGGCCAAGAAAGAATTCTTGAGACGTCTTTGGTGCAAAAAGGTGGTTTTATGAAAGCACCAGGATCAGACCTGTGGGCAGAAAGAGCAGCACTGGGGTCATGAGGAATGGCCCATGATACACTTTCAAGTTGGGAGGGGGCTCGGGGGACCATAAGTCTCTAAGGAATTTTGGAAGCAAGGTTTCCAGGACCTTGAGGGGGCTAGCTGTTGTTGGGAAAAGGTCATTTATTACCGTCTAATAAAACCTTAGTCATGAGACCCTTCAGATGTATTTTGGTGGGTCATCTGCTTGGGGGATGACTGCCAACATGCATCTTGGGGGGTAGAGATAAAGGAAGTTTCCAAAGGAACTTTTATATATTATAGTAGACTTACAGGTTTCTGGGGTTGGGCTAGGGCTGCCTTTTGCCCTTAGCAAAGTATTAACATCGAGGCAGCTGGGTCCCTAGAGGAAGGTCACTCTGCCTGTCTCAAGGACTTGTCCGTGGGCTGTAGGTAGTACGGAAATTTAATTTTTCTTCTGCCTTTGTTTCCCACGTCACATGATGAGCCATTCCAGAGAAGCGGCTATTAATTACCACGTAGGAAGGAGAAAATCGAAAAGAATCTCCAATGAACCTATAAGTTCAGAGCCATGCCTCACCAACCCAAAGATCCCTTCCATGAGATGTTAATGTATGCAGTGGCAGGGCATAACTTAACACTCTAGGGAGTGACAAAACGTTGGGGAAATTCTAATCGCCAACAGAGTCACCTCCCTGTGCGGGACCCTACTGATGGGATTTGGACAAACCCACAAGGCCAAGCTATTCAAATCTGGGAGATATTGAGACTTTTAAACCTGAGATTTTGGGGCACCTGGGTGGCTCAATCAGTTTAGCGTCTGCCTTTGACTCAGGTCATGATCAAGGCGTCCTGGGATTGAGCCGCACAGCAGGATCCCTGCTCAGCGGGGCGTCTGCTTCTCCCTCTTCCTCTGCAGCTCCCCCTGCTCATGCTCTCTCTCTGTCAAATAAACAAAATCTTAAAAACAAACAAACAAACAAACAAACAAACCTGAGATTTTAAGTGATTCCTTAGCCGGGAGAGACAAGAATTGGGATACCACAGTAACCACCAGGTCACTAAGGCCTCTTCGGCAAGTGTCTAAGCTGGCACCCTGAGTCAGTCTGTGGCCAAGGCAATACTTGCCCTTGACTTCTCTATGTGGCCTAGATGAACTGAGGCTCTGGGGGGATCTCTCTGCCTCTGGCTGAAGGTCTCACGATGTACTCTGGACCAGCATCTCACGATGCTGTACTCTGGAGCTTTTGGTCCCTACGCTCGGAACCGTTCCAGAGTCTGTGGGTCAATGGAAGTGTGTTAAACCCTACAGGTACACCACCCGGTGTGGCATTTCAGGGGATTTAACCTATTTCACTTGTGAAAAGGCTTCTTCTAAGCACTTCAGCTGGGTCAAGGACACCAACAGGCCGGTTAAAGAAAAGTACAAGGAGGCTTTGGCTCGGACTTTTGGGGTTCTTTGTGATGGGGCTTGAATTGTTTCACAAGCCCTGGCCTAATTTCCGCAAAGCTTCCAACACTGAGGATGAAAGGCATTCCAGAGCTGAAAAGGATTCTATCCTCTGGAGTGCGAGGACTGCCCGTGGTAAGGCCAACTCTGACAGGCTTAGCAGAAAACCGTTAATGCTCTCTGTTAACAGCCACCCCTAGGAAGGATATCATTGTTTTCCATAAAGAAATATAGATCATCATTTTGCTTTGAGTTTCTCCAGAACGAAAGGGCTCTGAATGGTGGCCAAGAGGCAAATGAGAGTAGGTGTCCCCAAAATGTCAGGCTGGCTGACCTGATCAGGGGAAGAGAAGGGGGAGGCAGAGGAGGGAGCTGGCATTGCAGCTCCATTACCGGGGGAAGTTAAAAAAAATTTTTTTAACTTTAGTAAAATATCCAGAACATAAAATTTACCAGTGTAACCGTGTTTAAGTATGTAGTTCAGGGGCACTTGGCGCGTTCACACAATTGTACAACGATCACCATTATCTGTCTCCAGTTTTAAAATTTTTTAATTAGAATTTTAATGTAGATTTCTTTTTATAAAGCCATTAAAAAGAATGAGGTCAATCTTCTATGCTGAGGTGGAAAGATGTTAAAAATACATTTAAGAGAAAGAGCCAGACACAGAGCAGTGTGTACGGTAGGTATGTTTTGTGGGTATGCTCGGATAACTTCAGGGAGATAATACAGATTGTGGAGGGGGGTTACCTCGGATCGTAGTGATGGCCTGGGGGGCATGGTCTTTGGAAGCTGAGGAGGGGTGAGAGACCTGTGTTTGCAGAAAATAAAAAAATAAAAAAATAAAAGGCTAAATGTCAGATTCTGAAGTGGAGGGTGTGTCCCAGGGGCCCAGGAGAGAAATGGGAGACGGGTGAAATGGCAGATGTTTGAAACCTTGAACACTTCAGATTTGGGGGAATTGCAAATAGGAAGAGCAACAAGAAAGGAGGGTGGGATCCAAGATACACTTGGGGTCTGGTGCTCATTTAACACAGCGGTTGGTACTGAAAATTCTCCAGCGAATGCCAACAGTTTGATAGCTCTGAACAGCTCTAGAAGTGAACCAGCCAGACTTTTTAAGGTTCCTGTAAGAATGCCTGCTTCATTTCTTCTCATCTGCTATCCTCCTCCTCATGCAAGCTGTTCTCAGAGCCCAGATCAGGCCTGCCAGCCGCAGAGGAACCGTATTTCAGATCCTCACATAACAGTTCCTTGTCTCCAGAACCTTCCATATCTTAAGTGCATAGCTCTGGTCTTTCATCTGTTTTCCCCGTCGTCTGCTTCTACCCCGGGCGTGAACTACCACTTTGCTTCTGCCCTCCATTTCCCCCATTGCCCCCCCATTACTCCCAGCTCCTCCTCTTTTCTCTCCCCATCGCTTCCCTCCCACTTGCTTCCTCAGCGAGCCATACAGTGGATTTCACAGCCAGATTGATACACAACTGTTCTTTCCAGACCAGCTCTCTCTTTCATTTCCTGGCAGCAACCTGAATGTCCAGTCCAGACTCAGCCTGGCATATTGAGGAGTGCCTGACTGACTTCTCCAGGCTCCCTTGTTAGCTCCCACGCCCCAGACAAGCAACCTCAGAAGGCTTAGAGGGACAGTGGGGGCTCATGTCTTGCCCGCCCCCCCCAACCCTTGTTGTCTCAGTGGCTGTCATGAGTTCCTGGTCCTGGAGTCTGAGGAGTCTGGAGTGATTCCGAAGGCAGCCTCAAACAGCCCTGGTCTGACTTCCAATTTAGACCCCTCCGTGCTCTCTAAAAAGGCGTTAGTGACTTGGAGTTCAAGACCGAGGACTGCCTAGCGCCTTGTGGACCATGGACATGGTCTCCACATCAGCTGCAGCCACACAAGGCCCTTTTAGGGTCCCTCCTTCCTGATGGCCAAGGATGAAAGGGTCAGAGACCAAGGGGCATGCACACATCTGTGATCCAGATTGCAGTTCTGGGATTGAGCCCCAGCAGTGTACCAATCATTGACCAAGAAGTGAATCAATCTAGAACTGCGCAAGAAGGGGTCCTAAAAATTTAGCCTTTCATTTTTACGTGTGGCTAAAGAGAGAGGGTTTGTCTTGATACGAGGTGATCAGAACCTGCGTCTAAGCAAGAGAAGGTGTTCCCATAATTAGGATGACATTTTAGAGGAAGTCCAACAACCAACTTAGGGCGAGCCCGTCTTGTAGAGCTGTGGTTGGCCCGCTGTGCCACCAAGCTGTCGCAGTTCTTTTTCATCATTGTCTTGGGCAGCCTTCCAGCGGGGGGAGGGGGGGGACACTGCTGCCAAGTGCACCTGTGTAGGAATATCCAGGCAGAGGGATCTTTTCTGCTTAGGCAAGATTAGGGTAGGTGTGGGTTAATAAAGCGGGAGCCCACTATGTAGAGTGAGGTGAAATGATTTTTTCCCCAATTTCTATACAGAAGTCTGCATACTTTGTATATAGGGATTCTTCGTTCTCGTAACAATTGTTGCAGTCATTTTATTTTTTCGGACTGAGCCACCCAGACTTGTCACAACATGTGCTAAAAATGCACAAGATAAAAGCAGCGGGAGAGAAGAGAAACTGGAAAATGGTTGTATGCATCTGTGTGTGGTGGCGGGCACGGGCAGAGGTAGACGGGCACAGGTGGACACGCAGGTTTCTCTTCCTTTGACCAGCGAACAATCAGAAGGACTTGCAATACGATTGCGTCTGTTCTTCTAAAGCAGCAATGGAGAGACTCCAAAAGCGCTGATACTCATATCCTGTGATTTCGCAGGAGGCAGTATAATCCCTGGTTTACAAAACACGAAATGGGCTTGAATGGAAAGAAACCCACAGCACAGCAGGAGTCCAAATCTGGGAAGGCACAAATGGCTCCTGAGTTGCAAACGTACAGAAGTGCTAAGATGAGTGCAGTCTCCCATCAGGGCCGGTTGTCAGGGCACTCTGGCACTCAGAGGACTAGACCCCATCACAACCATATCTTATATTTGGGCAGATGGCACTTTTAGCTCTGACAAAGCACTCACCTTTACTGCCTTCTTTGGAACAGCTCCTAGATGGACTGCAGTGTCGTAAGATTGCTATAAGTGCACTGTAATAATCTATACAGATGCAGCGCTTTCCTTTATTGTCTGAACAGACTGCATTCGGAATTCATTGCTGTCAGGACCTGCTCACGAAGGAGTGAATAACGAGAATGTAGCTTTATGTACCATTATGTCTAATTCTTCGCCGTTTCTAAGTGATGGGAAAGCATGGACCAGACGAACTACGTATGTGCAGAGAGGTGGGAAGACAGCGGTGGATGGAGAGGCAACTCATCCATGAGGAATCTCACATCACGCAAACCTGAGATTAGGCTGAGCTCGGTCCAGGACAACGGCCCTTCAAGGCTGCTGACAGGGAAGTCAGCAAAGCTGCTCTTGTGAACAATTAGGGGAGCCTGGTAGAGTGTCTTCCAGAGCTTGGTGTGAGGGTTTAGGTTAAGGTATTAAAATAATAGAGAATTCTAAAATTCGCTCCCCCATTCTGAAGTCTATATTGTCATCTTGTTGTCTGGACTAAGCTTTCACACACACACACACACACACACACACACACACAC